>NW_024097400.1:600000-789401 GCF_016545835.1 Crotalus tigris | reverse complement strand
TCTCCTGCTTGAGCAAGGGATTGGACTAGATGACCTACAAGGTCCCTTCCAACTCTGTTATTCTATCCAGGGGTTCTCAACCTTGGCAACTTTAAGACTTGTGGACTTCAACTCCCAGAATTCCTCAGCCAGCTTTGCTGGCTGAGGAATTCTGGGAGTTGAAGTCCACAAGTCTTAAAGTTGCCAAGGTGGAGAACCCGTTATTCTAATTCCTACTGAGATAGTAGGCGTGCTGGGTGGAATGAAGGAATTATGGGGGTTGTAGTCTGGAGTTGCATCCACCCACAAGCAGAAGGAATACTTCTAATTTCCAGTGACACTTGCAGAATATTCTCCACAATGAGCAACGTACAGACTAGCAGCGTACGAAGGGAAGCTATTTTCGACGTTGGAATTTTTACTTGGGCGCCCCCCAAAGAAAGACGACCCCAAAACTGCCCACTGGAGGAAGCGCATAGACCGGAAGTTGACAAAGGCAGAAACCAGCGCCCCTTTTCAAGATGGCGCCCACGCCGTGCTTCTATATTGGCGGCTCGCCAGGAGGGCGGCAACCGGAAATTGCGTAAGTGCTCTTCCGGCTTTGTTTCTAAAGCGCTGTTTCTGCCGTTGTACGACATGCCGTATCTTTAAAAACATCACTCGTAGGACCCGACGCCAGAGACGAGCCCGGGCGCTCGGACTCCGGGCGCTCGGACTCCAAGCGCCCTCTCGCCGGTCGCCCTTTCAATCTCAAGATGGAGGGCCGAGGTTGTCCCTCCCCCCCCCTCTCTCTCTCTCCTCAAAATGGCCGCTACCAGAAGAATAGGCCATCCGGGCGCCCAGCTTCCGGCGACCGGCGGGGAGAGGAGGCTGGAGGCGGGGCTTGTGGGTGTGTGGCTTCCGCTCCCCCATCGGGCCCCGCTGGCGGTGAGGGAAGAAGGCGGAAGTTGTGGGAGTGAGGAAGGCGGGCGAGCGTCGCGGTGCGCATGCGCCGATCTTCATGGAGCGCCGAGGGGCTCCGAGGGACGGAGGGCAGCCCAGGTGAGGACGGCGCCTCCCGGTTAAGGCGGGGCGGGGCGGGGAGAGGCCCATGGGCGCCCCCGGTGGGCTTCCGCCTCCCTCAGCAGCCCGCCTCTTTGTCCGGAGGCCCCGCGGCCTTTCCCCGCCTGGCTCTTGGGGGCGTTTCCCAAGCAGGAGGAAGCGAAGGCCGCGCCTCCCAAGGAGACATGGGGGGGGGGTGTGTGGGGGGTCCCCATGGGCCCCGGCGGGGCGATGGGGAAGCCGCCCCCTACCCAGTTCTCCATAGAACACCGAGCCCCAGGGTACCCTGGAGGTCATCTAGTCGGGCTCTCCGGCCAAGGGCCACATAGCCCAGCCCGAAACCTCCAGCGAGGGAGACCCTGGTTGCTCCTGGACCCCGCAGCAACGTTCTGGCCCCCAGTCCTCAGGGCCTCGAGTTGTGAGGGTGGTTGGTGGGCCAGCCAGCCAGATGTTGAGGCTGGGTTGGGCCTTTTTTTATCCACCTCTGGAGCAGCTGGGGAGGGGCAGGTGTGGGTGCTTGGTGGGGGGGGGTCCAGGGTCTCATCATCATCAGGTTGCAACCGGTCACAAGTTGAGTTGCCTTTGATAATGGATTGAGGGCGATTCTGGTTTTTTTTTTATTATGGATCATCTCACAGTCAGCCAGATGTTCAGACTGGATTTGGCATTTTGTCTACCTATCGAGTCCTTACCCAAGACCTGGGATAGGCAGATGTGGAAGTTTGATGGTATTACAGGTATCGTCGCAGGATGGAAGCAGTTCCTAATAAGGCCGCCTTTTGCAATTGACTAATAGCGAATTTGTCAATGCCAATTGTGTTCAAGTGGTGCTCCGGTTGTTGTTGTTGTTATTATTATTGTGGATCATCGCACAGTCAGCCAGATGTTCAGACTGGATTTGGCATTTTGTCTACCTATCGAGTCCTTACCCAGGACCTGGGATAGGCAGATGTGGATGTTTGATGGTATTACAGATATCGTCGCAGGATGGAAGCAGTTCCTAGTAAGGCCGCCTTTTGCAATTGACTAATGGCGAATTTGTCAATGCCGATGATGGTGTTCAAGTGGTGCTCCAGTTGTTTTGGGGTTGCACCCAAGGCACCTATGACTATTGGTACTACCCTTGCTTGCTTTTGCCACAGTCTTTCTATTTCTATTTGTAGGTCTTTGTATTTTGTTATCTTCTCCAGTTCTTTCTCGTCTATTCTGCTGTCTCCAGCCACTGCCACGTCCACTATCCAGACTTTTTTGTCTTTCTTATCGACAATTGTTAAGTCTGGGGTGTTATGTTGCAGGTGCTTGTCTGTCTGAATTCTGAAGTCCCAGAGCATTTTAGTTTTATCATTTTCTATGACTTTCTCTATTTTATGATCCCACCAGTTTTTGCTTACAGGCAAATGATATTTTTGGCAGATCTTCCAATGCACCATTGTTGCTACTTTGTCATGCCGCTGCTTCTTGTTGTTGTTGTTGTTGTTGTTATTATTATTATTATGGTTGGCCAGAAGTTTACATTGACATTTTTATCTACTTCTGGAGTCCTTCCCAAGGAATCTGGGGATAGATGTGGATTTTTGATGGGGTTAAAAGTCTCATGCCAGGATGTGAACTTACTATTGTTATCGTGGATGGTCACATAGCCAGATGTTCAGGCTGGATTTGGCATTTTTTGTCCACCTCTGGAGTGCTTCCCCAGGACCTGGGAGAGGCAGATGTTATAATAAATAAATATAAATATTTGGTTACAGAATGTAAGATGTTCCGAATACAGCTGCCTTTTGCAATTAACAGTTGGTGAATTTGCCAATACCGATAGTGTTATAATATTTTGGTGGGTTGCACTGTCAGTCAGATGTTTAGACTGGATTTGGCATTTTTATCCACCTCTGGAGTGCTTCCTCAGCACCTGGGAGAGGCAGATGTTATAGTAATATTAAAAGTACCGTAAGCAGAACATAAGTTGCTCCAAGTACAGCTGTCTTTTGCAATGAACTGATGGTGAATTTGTCAGTACCAATAGTATTATAATATTGTGATTGGTCAGCCAGATGTTTAGACTGGATTTGGCATTTTTAATCCACTTAGTCTTTCCCAAGGACCTGGGAGAAGCAGATTTTTGATGGTATTAGTGGTCTCATCCCAGGATGTAAGCTTATTATGGATCATCGCACGGTCAGCCAGATGTTTAGACTGGTTTGGGCATTTTTTCCAGCTCTGGAGTTCTTCCCAAAGACCTGAGATAGACAGATGTTATTATTTAATAATATTAAAGGTCTCATCCGCAGGATGTAAACTGTTCCAAGCACAACTGCCTTTTGCAATTGACCAAGGAGGATTTTGTCAATGCTGATAGTATTACTGTGTATTACCAGAATTATGGTTACTTGCACCATCAGTCAGATATTTAGACTGGGCTTGGCATTTTTAATCTACAATCACTGACTTTTGTTGATTGCCTTTATTTAGTATCCTATTATGATTGATGTTGTTTGCTTAATTAATATCCTATGATTATCACTGAGTTTTTATCTTATCAATCAATCAAAATAGAACTGGAAGGGACCTTGGAAGTCTTCTAGTCCAATTCTCTGCTCAAGCAGGAGACCGTATGTCAGTGATGGCGAACCTTTTAGAGACCCGAGTGTCCAAACTGCAACCCAAAACCCACATGTATCGTTGGGTGCCGGGTGGGCGTGGCTCATTGGCTGGGTGTGGCCAATTGGATAAGCGTGGCCCATTGAGTGGGCGTGGCTGCAGTGGTAACGCCAGACTGGGTGGGACTAAAAAGTTCAACCAATCAATTTCAACTTTGCAAGATCTTTTTTTCCCCCTGGGAGTTGAAGTTGATTGAACCTTTTTTTTTTTTTTTTTTTGCACATGGTGGTGGAGGTCTAAAGTGAAAAGGTTTTATAAAACCCAGCTGAAGGCCTAGGACTGGAGCAATGGTGTGCGTGCCCACAGAGAGGGCTCTGTGTGCCACCTGTGGCACGCCTGCTGTAGGTTCGCCACCACGGCCCTATGTCATGGTTCCAACAGATGAAACTCTTCGAAAGAACTTCAAGGCATTGTTTACCTTAAAGAATCTTTTATTCGAGAAACAAAGTATCAGTACTATATAGTTAAAGCCAAAAACTGAATTCCCCTCCCCTGAGCACAAAGTAGCAAAGCACAATTCCCTCCTCCAATTAACAGTCATAAATCACATTCCCCAATTAGCTTGAAGGATGGCTTTTTCCCCAGCTCTCCAGCCCACCAAATCCTTATCAACTCTGGACCTCATGGCTGAGTTGTTATTGTTATAACTAACTGAACTCTCATCCACATCTCCCCTCCCAACATCAACTAACTCAGTGGTTCTCAACCTTTTTAATGCCGCAACCCCCAATCAGTCGTAAGTCGAGGACTACTCAACTGGTGCAGCACCATTTGCAGAATGGGACTTTTGGCGGGCTCAGCAGGCCAGAGACAGCCTGGACAATTCCTATTGGCTTTGGAAAGCCAATAGAATTAGACTCTATTCAAGAGAGTCTCTTCTATTGGCTTTCAAAAGCCAATAGAATAAAAGGGAGGAGCACAGCTAAGGAAAAGGGGGAAAAATGGCGGACTGCGTTGTTTGGCGACCCCCGTGAAATGGTCGTTCGACCCCAAATGGGGTCCCGACCCACAGGTTGAGAACCACTGAACTAACCCTAAAAGTGAAAGAGAAAAAGTGGCTACATTTCCATCTCTCTTCTTAAAAACCTTGAGTGATGAAGTACCCACAAGGTCTGGAGGGAAGCTGTTCCACTGGTTAATTGTCCTTGCTGTTAGGAAGTTTCTCCTTAATTTCAGGTTGCTTGTCTCTTTGATTAGTTTCCATCCATTGTTTCTTGTCTGGCCTTCAGGTGCTTTGGGGAATAGGATGACCCCCCTCTTCTTTGTGGCAGCCCCTCAAATATTGGAATTCTGCTGTCATGTCACCCCTAGTCCTTCTTTTCTCTAGACTGGCCTTACCCAAATCCTGTAACCATTCTTCATATGTTTTAGTCTCCAGACCTTTAATCATCTTAGTTGCTCTTCTTTGCACTTTTTCCAAAGTCTCAACATCTTTTTAATAGTATGGTGATCAAAACTGGATGCAGTATTCCAGGTGTGGCCTTACTAAATATACAAAGCGGTACTAATATTTCACGTGATTTTGATTCTATGCCTCTCTTTAGGATTGTATTAGCTTTTTTGGTCTGCTGTTGCACATGGCTGGCTCATGTTTAAGTGATCGTACACTAGGACTCCAAGGTCCCTCTCACAGTTATTGTTTCTGAGCCAGGTTTTGCCTAATCTTATGATTTATGATTGTATTTTATGATTATGGTCATGATTTATCACTTGTTGCTTGCATATACACTGAGAGGTTATGCACCAGAGACAAATTCCTTATGTGTCCAATCACACTTGGCCAATAAAGAATTATATTAAAGATTTGTTTGCAAGATGTAAGCCCTGCCGAGTCAAACTTCCTTTTGCAATTCATTGATGAGAATTTTGTCAATGCCAGTGGATTCAAATGATGTTCCAGATGTTTTGGGATGGTACCCAGGGCACCTATTACAATTGGGCTATTGGGACTACCTTTGCTTGCAGGACTTTGTATTTTGTTATCTTTTCGAGATTTTTCTCTTCTGTTCTGATGTACCCAGATTATTATTATGGTTGCTAACACAGTCAGCCAGATGTTCAAATTGGCATTTGGCATTTTTATCTACCACTCGAGTCCTTTCTAAGGACCTGGCATAGGCGGATGTTGTTCCTTGGTGGCGCTAAAAGATGGAAACACTTCCAAGTTCTTTTGCAATTTCCTGCTGGGGATTTTGTCAATTATTATTATTTATGTCCCACTTTTTTTATATAGTCACTTTCAATGTGAGATGGGTGGCATATAAATTTAATGTTGTTAATTGCGAAGTCGTGTCCGACCCATCGCGACCCCATGGACCACGTTTCTCCAGGTCTTCCTGTCCTCTACCATCTTCTAGAGTCCATTTAAGTTCACACCTGCTGCTTCAGTGACTCCATCCAGCCACCTCATTCTCTGTCGTCCCCTTCTTCTATTGCCCTCAAGCTTTCCCAGCATTAGGCCCTTCTCCAGGGAGTCCTTCCTTCTCATTAGGTGGCCAAAGTATTTGAGTTTCCACTTCAGGATCTGGCCTTCTAAAGAGCAGTCGGGGTTGATCTCTTCTAGGACTGACCGGTTTGAACGCCTTGCAGTCCAAGGGACTCGCAGGAGTCTTCTCCAGCACCAGAGTTCAAAGGCCTCCATTCTTTGGCGCTCAGCCTTTCTGATGGTCCAACTTTCAGAGCCATAAATTTAATAAGTAAATATATACCTCAAGCAAACATACCTCTACATTCCATCCATTTTCTCCACAACCACCATGCTTTGTTTATGGGTTTACAGAAGAATATTGTACAGAGCCACTTTGGTTGTGGTCGCCAGGTTAGAAATCATGAGATGGTGAATTCTAATCCTGCCTTAAGCACCAGAGCCAGCTGGGTAACTTTGGGCCAGTCACCAGGAAACTTGGGAGTTCTGGGCATGAAAACTGGCTGGGTGACCTTGGACCAGTCCCTCACTCTCATCCCAACTCATCTCACAGGGTTGTTGTGGGGAAAATAGGAAGAGGGAGGAGTATTTATGTATGTTTGTTGCCTTGAGTTATTTATAAAAATAATAAAGATGGGGAAGACGAAGGGAGGAAAGGGGGGGAGGGAGGAAGAGAAAGAGATTGATTCCTGGCCCAGCAGAGATTTAATATGGGAATGGCCCCCTCTGGTGATTTAGTGGGGGGGGGCAGCAAATTAATAAATGTGCCCATCAGGTTTTGACTGCTCTTGCTTCTTCAGTGGAAGTTGATTTTTTTTCCCTTCTGCCTGCCCAGGCAAGGTCTCAGGTATGGAGATTGCACAATGCCATTCAAGAGCTCATTAAGGGCCACTTGTAGACATGGCAATTATCTAGAGTTGCAGAATCGGGAAACCAGTTAGGAGTCGGGGTGAAGGTGCTGACCTAGAAAGCAAGAGAACGGCCAACACAGTGCTAGGCTGCATTAACAGAGGGATAGAATCAAGATCACGTGAAATATTAATGCCACTCTACAATGCCTTGGTAAGGCCACACTTGGAATACTGCATCCAGTTTTGGTCACCACGATGTAAAAAAGATGTTGAGACTCTAGAAAGAGTACAGAGAAGAGCAACAAAGATGATTAGGGGACTGGAGGCTAAAACTTATAAGGAACGGTTGCTAGAATTGGGTATGTCTAGTTTAACGAAGAGAAGGACAAGGGGGGACATGATAGCAGTATTCCAATATCTCAGGGGCTGCCATAAAGAAGAGGGAATCAAGCTATTTTCCAAAGCACCTGAAGGCAGGACAAGAAGCAACGGGTGGAAACTAATCAAGGAGAGAAGCAACCTAGAACTAAGGAGAAACTTCCTGACAGTGAGAACAATTAATCAGTGGAACAACCTGCCTCCAGAAGCAGTAATGCTCCAACACTGGAAGTTTTTAAGAAGAGACTGGACAGCCATTTGTCCGAAATGGTGTAGGGTTTCCTGCCTGAGCAGGGGGTTGGACTAGATGACCTCCAAGGTCCCTTCCAACTTTACTTATTATTATTATTATTACTACTACTACTATTACTACTACTACTCCTATTATTATTATTATTATTATTATTATTATTATTATTATAAAATTCGGATGCCTGGCAACTGGTTCACATTTATGACGGTTGCAGTGCGTGAGGTTACGTGATCCCCTTTTGTGAAATCATCTGACAGGCAAAGTCAGCGGGGAAGCCAGATTCACTTAACAACCGTGTAACTAACTTAACAACCTCAGTTACTCACTGAACAGCTGTATCAACCCTCCCACTTGTTAGCAAGGAAAGACTCCTAGCCCATTGTTTGCCTTTACTGAGAGCAGAAGTGGCTGCAGAAGGAACAAAGTGGAATCTGTAAAACCTGCAATTAACTTTCCCCTTCACCCTGGCCATCCACCTGTTATCAGTCAGGGTCCAATTACCGTATTTTCCGGCGTATAAGGCGACCCGGCGTATAAGACGACCCCTGACTTCGGCGCCGAGTCGCATGCCTAGAAAGTCGCCTTATACGCCGGAAACTACTGTTATTTCCGGCGTATAAGACGACCCCCGACTTTGGCGCCAATTTCAACGCTTTAGAAAGTCGTCTTATACGCCGGAAAGTACGGTAGCGGTCTTCATGCTGTTTAGGTAACTTGGCCCTCAGTTCACGCCTTCTGCATGGCCACATTCTTTCGGTTGGACTGGTGGGTTTCACTTTCCGGCTGGCACAGTTTGGTTCCCAACCTCCCCCCCTTCTCCATCCCACATTCCAATCCCCTCCCTCCCCCTGTTGCCAGTGTCTTGCTGGCAGATGAGGAGGCAAAGCTAGCAGAATGACAGCCATGACAAACTGTCAAGGAAGGTCATAAAATAGGGGAAAGCTCACTTAACAACTGTCTTGCTTAGTAATGGAAATGTTGAGCTCAGTTGTGGTCATAAGTTGAGGACTCTCTGTAAAATACAGGAACGTGGTCTTCCTGAATGTTTTTTTTTTTTTAACTTTCTTTTAGGTTTTGGATGAAGTAACTCTGAAGAAGGGACAGTGAAAAGAAAAGAAGTCCAGGGTGAGAACTTCTGATGCATAACCGACTAAAGAAATGAAGGGGTGAGAACCATATTTTGAATATATTATTAGCCATAAACAATAGCAAGGTTCTTGGCGCAGGGGGCTCTTGGTAAAGTAGGATCCGAGCTGGAAAGATAAATTCATATCGCTTTATTTATGCATAAGTAAAAGAGAGGTCTCCCATGGATGCAAGGTGAGAGGCCCTTACAAAGATAAGAAATCACTTTATGTGCAGTTCAGACTTTTTGGCTTTGGAACGTCTTTATCAATTGGCCAGCATCATTAGTGTCATCAGGCATCCAGAGTAGTAGTTCTATGTGTACCATGCAACAATTAAAAGCATCCCATGATATTCTTAGCACAATCATGTTGATGATCGAGGTGTGTTTCCTACATTAGAGTGAGATTTCAGTTGTGGTGGCTCAGTGGTTAGGATGCAGTATTGCAGGCTGACTCTGCCCACTGCCAGGAGTTCGATCCTCATGGCTCAAGGTTGACTCAGTCTTCCATCCTTCTGAGGTCGGTAAAATGAGGACCCAGATTGTTGGGGGCAACATGCTGACTCTAAACAGTGGTTCTCAACCTGTGGGTTGGGACCCCATTTGGGGTCGAACGACCATTTCATGGGGGTCGCCAAACAACGCAGTCCGCCATTTTTTCCCCCTTTTCCTTAGCTGTGCTCCTCCCTTTTATTCTATTGACTTTTGAAAGCCAATAGAAGAGACTCTCTTGAATAGAGTCTAATTCTATTGGCTTTCAAAAGCCAATAGGAATTGTCCAGGCTGTCTCTGCCCTGCTGAGCCCGCCAAAAGTCCCATTCTGCAAACGGTGCTGCACCAGTTGAGTAGTCCTCGACTTACGACCAGTTGAGTAGTCCTCGACTTACGACCGGTTGGGGGGGGGGTCGCGGCATTAAAAAGATTGAGAACCACTGCTCTAAACCATTTAGAGAGGGCTATAAAGCACTATGAAGTGGTATATAAGTCTAAATGCTGTTGCTTTGCTATCTCTTCGGGCAATTCTACTCTCTGGCTGGTCCTTTATCGGAATCCGCATTCTTGCTGGTTACTTCAAAGAACTAGGAACGTTTATCAAAAAATGCTCCTTGCTGCTAAAACCAGTTACTCAAAGAGAGACCCATCAGTATCAGGGTTTGAAGACCCAGTGTAGGAGAAGACTTAACAGGAGAATAAACAGGCCAATTTTGAACTGAATTTCCCTTCCCCTACTTCCCCTCCTGGCCAACATGATCTTGCTAGGGCCGAGTTTCCACCTTTGGCCATTCTTCTGGACTTCAACTCCCAGAATTTCCCAGCCAGCCATGTAGGATAGGGGTGAGCCTAGGCAACTGCTCCTTCTGTAAAACATGATAGCAAGCTTTGGATTTATTTCAGAGGGAATAACCCAAGTTCCTCCAAGACTCGGGGGTTCTCAACCTTGGCAACTTTAAGACTTGTGGACTTCAAAGCTGGCTGAGGAATTCTGGGAGTTGAAGTCCACAAGTCTTAAAGTTGCCAAGGTTGAGAACCCCTGCTCCAAGTGCTACTGAATGCTACAACTGCTGAAAGTTGGGCTTCAGTTATAGTTGGCACTTTTCTCTTGCTAAGTGAGGCAGTCGTTTGTTCAGTTTTGCCACATTTGGCTTCCTTTCTTGCCAAAGTTCATAGGAAGCTCACTCCCTGGTATTCAGGACGCTGCTTATAAGCGCTTATATGTGCTTAGAGCTCAGAGTATTGTTAAAAGACCTCACTTCACGGTCTGTTCCTGTTGCTCCCCTCTGCGAGGAGGTTTTGAAGTATTTCTAGCTGGACTACCCGATTCTGTAATAGCTTTGTTCCCTGTGCCCTCCGTCTGGGAAACTCGCAAGATTCATTTTTCTCACCATGTGTATGTATACATAACCCGAACTAGACTGTTTTGTTTCTTTGTGTCATAGAATATATGTGGATATATGCATAATTCTGTATTTATTTATTTTTGTCATATTTATGTAGTGTATAGGGTGACCCTTTGAGAGCTGAATGCAATGAAATTTCATTTTAATGTATACCAATTAGTGTACATTCAAAGTGACAATAAAGCTATTCTGTTCTACTCTGTTCTATTCTATTCTATTCTATTCTATTCTATTCTATTATTCTATTCTATTCTATTATTCCATTCTACTATTCTATTCTATTCCATTCTATTCCATTCTATTCTATTCTATTCTATTATTCTATTCTATTCTATTATTCTATTCTATTCTATTATTCTATTCTATTATTCAATTCTATTCTATTATTCCATTCTATTCTATTCTATTCTATTCTATTCTTCATTCCATTATTCTATTCTATTATTCTATTCTATTCTATTCTATTCTATTCTATTCTATTCTATTCTATTCTTCATTCCATTATTCTGTTCTATTCTATTCTTCTATTCTATTCTATTATTCCATTCTATTCTATTCTATTATTCTATTATATTATTCCATTCTATTCTATTCTATTATTCTATTCTATTATTCTGTTCTGTTCTATTCTATTCTATTCTATTATTCTATTCTATTCTAAAGTTGTTAAGCGAATCACTGCAGTTGTTATATCCTGCTTCAATGTGATCATTGAATAATCCATTTTCTGAGTTTGCCAATGCTGTATTTGCACAATATTGGCCTGAGGAGAGAAATGGGAGAAAAATTAGTGGCTCTTGGTACGGTATCCCTACTTTGACCTTGAGAGCCAAGTTACTGGGGTGATTTCTTCGAATCAAAGTAGCCCAGGTTTGCTGTACATATCTGCTTGCTCAGGTTGCAGCAAAAAAATTGTATAAATATTCAGTGATACACTAAGCCCACAAGCTGGATTTGCACCATGGACTAAGTCACAAAAATGATAATCAAGGCTAATACCAGGCTAATGAAGTGTGAGGGCAGACACTTAGAGCACCGTTTCTCAACCTTGGGCACTTTTAAGATGCCTGGACTTCAACTCCCAGAATTCCCCAGCCAGCTCTGGGGGTTGAAGTTCAGACATCTTAAAAGTGGCCAAGGTTGCGAATGACATTAGATCTTCAACTGTCTTAAAAACCCATGTAGACTTTTGTCTTCTGTGCATGTCTGGCTTATCCACCAAGCCGAGGATGAAGAAGGCTGACTTGGAAACAAAGTATGTACTCACCCCGATTGCATTTAGGAAACTGAGAACTTAAAATACATGAAATAAACTCTGAAAACTAGTGGAAACTTTAATAATGCGATACAAAATCTCCAAGCCCCTCCCTCAGTATAAAAATATATCTGAGCCTTTGGCGGATGGAACCTCTTTTTTAGGAACAAAGGTTCTCCAGATGTGTGTGTCTTAGAATCCTAAGGCTGGAAGGCACCTTGAAGGTCTTCTAGTCCAGCCCCCTGCTCAAGGTAGGAGTCCTTATACTACCCTGATGAACTGGCTGTCCAGTCTCTTCTTGAAGACCTCCAGTGTTGGAACACCCACAACTTCTAGAGACAAGTTGTTCCAGTAATTAATTATTCTCGCTGTCAGTCAATGTCTTCTTAGTTCCAGGTTGCTTCTCTCCTTGATTAGTTCCATCTGTTGCTTCTTGTCTTCTGGTGGTTTGGAAAATAAGTTGACGCCCTCTTCTTTGTGGCAGCCCCTCACGTACTGGAAGACTGCTATCATGTCCCCCCTAATCCTTGCCTTCAGTAGGCTAGACATACCTAGCTCCCTCAATCGTTCACACAATTTAACCTCCAGGTCCTTTATCATCTTTAATCCCTTGTCTAACCAGCATCCAGCTAAGCAAGGTCTGCCTCACCCTATCCCAGTGTTTCCCAAACTTGACAATTTTAAGGCATGTGGACTTCAACTCCCAGAATTCCACAGCCAGCAATGCTGGCTGTGGAATTCTGGGAGTTGAAGTCCACATGCCTTAAAATTGTCAAGTTTGGGAAACACTGCGTATCCCAAGAGGACCCACAATCGCTCTGTGAGAGAGACGAATGGTCTCTAAATGTGATCCATAAAAAAAATAAGGGGTCCTTGATGTCCTTTGAGCCTGCTTGTTGTCTTGCAGACATTTCATTATCCTAATCGGGTAACCTCATCCGTGCAAGCTCTGAGAGCATCAAGGACCCCTTATTTCAACCCAGAGCGCCAAATATTCTCCTTCAAAAATAAGATATCTGATGGAAAGAATGTCCCCATCTCACGTGGTCCTCCTTGTCTCAGCAGGCAGCAGAAAGCATCAGAGACAGAAGAGGGGACGGTTCAGATCCAGGAAGGTGAGCATCCTCCAGCCCTGTTTTATTTTCTCTTCCTCCAGGATTTGTCTATACAGTTTTTTTGGCGATGTTACAGACATAGTTTTGGGATGTGTTTCCTCGCCTCGATTGGGAAAGTCTGAGGTTTCCTGGTGGTCTCCCACCCAAATAAGGTCTGAGCCTACTTTAGATTTTATTTTTGATTGTGGGGACACAAGTAGTCCTCGATTTACAACCACAGTTGAGGCCAAACTTTCTGCTGCTAAGCAAGACAGTTGTTAAGTGAATTTTGCTCCCTTTTACGACCTATCTGGCCACAGTTGTTAAGTAATCACTTCAGTTGTTAAGTTACCGTATATTCCGGCGTATAAGGCGACTGGGCGTATAAGACGACCCCCAACTTTTGAGAAGATTTTCAGGGTTTGGAACAATGGTTCTCAACCTGTGGGTCGGGACCCCATTTGGGGTCGAACGACCATTTCACAGGGGTCGCCAAACAAGGCTGTCCACCATTTTTTCCCCTTTTCTTTGGCCACGCCCCTGGCACCCGGTGATGTATAAGTGGTTGGGGGTCACCACAACATGGGGAACTGTATTATGGGGTCGCGACATTAGAGAGGTTGAGAACCACTGGTTTAGAAAGTCGTCTTATACGCCAGAAAATACAGTACAATATTGAATTTCTGTTTATAGATGAGCACAATAGGAGCTCCATTCCTTTGCTGCTAGAAAGCTTTGTCCTGTTAGTGCTTATTTCTGTAAAAAAAATAGGGCTGGCCACTAAGGGGCAGATTGGTTTTAAATTCAGAGAACAGCTACCCGTATATTCCTGTGTATAAGACAACCCCCAAATTTTGAGAAGATTTTCAGGGTTTAGAAAGTCGTCTTATGCGCCGGAAAATACGGTAGTAACATGGTTATTGGGCAAATCTGGCTTCCCCACTGACTATGCTTGTGAGAAGTTCGCAAGAGGGGATCACATGACCCCAGGGCACTGCAACCGTCCTAAATATAAGTCAGTTGCCACATGTCTAAATTTTGATCACGTGACCATGGCAATGCTGCAACGGTCATAAGTGTGAAAAACGGTCCTGTCACATTTTCAGGGCCAATGTAATTTCACACAGTGTTGTGATTCCTCGCCAGCCCGTGCATCCGGAGCTCCAAGACTTACAGTCTGACAGGAGCCTGGCCCCTCTACTCGCGCTCAGGCTGAGACACAGCTGGGCTGGGAATCTCAGGGGGATAGTGACTACTCACAGCTGGGTGATATCCAGGATGCTCCTAAACGGCGGCAAGCAATGAGAGCAGGACAGAGGCATGCAATGGGGTGGCTCCAGAGGCAAAGGAGAAGGCATTAGGGAAGCCATGCCTTGGCTGCATAATAAAAGGGAGGTGTGGGAGGTGCTGGTTGCCAAAGGCAACTGTTCGGGTAAGAATCAAGTTGTGATGAACTGTGTTTGTTTTCCTCAGATCTGTGAGTAAATAAAAGGGATTTGGGTTTGTCCTGCAGTTTCTGCCTGCTTGATTTGAAGAGGGGTTTTCTCCTTGTTAACTTAACCAAGGAGCTCAAGTGGGCTGGGACAGAACACACAGTCACTAAACGAATGACTGTAAGTTGAGGACTATCTGCCCTGCACAGTCCTGGGGAAGGGTGGGGATTAAAATGGGAGCTTCAGCCCTATTTTACGGCCCCTTTTCTCTTCTTTCCTGAAGGAGCAGTAGCGACAGGTGAAGATCCCACCAGCGTGGCCATTGCGAGCATCCAGTCGGCAGCCACCTTTCCGGATCCCAACATCAAATATGTCTTCCGAGCAGAGAATGGAGGTGCTCAGGTAAGGTGCTGTGAGCAACTGCCAGAAGGCCTCCTTCTTTGCCACTCAGCAAGGATCCAGACCAGAGTTTTCTCAAGCTGAACAGCTTTAAGATGGGTAGAATTCTGGGAATTGAAGTCCACCCATCTTAAACTTGCGGAGGTCGAGAAACACTGGTCTAAATAGCATCTCTGTGCTGCTGGCTCCCTGTGCTAACATATTCTTCTAAAACAGAATTTGGTTTGCACAAAGGGACTTTCTCGCTTATTTGCATCGTTGCTGCCTGCAAATATGGATTTAACATTTGTAGGCATCAGCTGGCTTTGGGGCGCATTTTCCCTACATTGCTCTCTTAAAAAAAAAAATCAGAAAAAAAGTCATTTCCAGGGTCCCTGCTTGCTATTTGGTATTTATTTCCAAAAGGGATTGCAGGTCAATTGATTGTATTAATTGCAAACCTGCTTGTAATTTTTCTATCTGTTCAAGATGACATGGATCTGATTGTTCTGATTTTGTATCTTTTTAAAGGGGAAAAACAAATTATAGTCCTTATGACCACAATTGAGCCCAAAATTTCTGTTCCTAAGCAGGACAGTTGTTAAGTGGCTTTTGCCCCATGTTACGACCTTTCTTGCCACAGTTGTTAAGTGAATCACTGCAGCTGTTATGTTAACAACATGATTATTAAGTGACTCTAGCTTCCTCATTTGAAATCCAGTTGGGTGACTCTGGACCAATCACCAGGAGACGGTGAGTTTTAGTCACACCTTGGGCATGAAACCTGATTGGGTGACTTTGGGCCAATCACCAGGAGATGGTGAGTTCTAGTCCCGCCTTAGGTACAAAAGCCAGCTGGGTGACCTTGTGCCAGTCTGCCTCTCTCTCTCAGTCCAACCCACCTCACAGGGTTGTTGCGGAGAAAATAGGAGGAAAGTGTGTTGGATATGTTTGCAGCTTTGAGGCTTTTATAAAAATAATAAAGGCGGGATTCAAATAAATAATATCCAAGCTCCCCATGCTTAGTTTACCACGTTCACCACCCCGAATTGAATCTTCTTTTTGCTCTTTCCTCCAGCTGATGTACAGAGTCATACAGGTGGCCGAGGGCCAACTGGATGGCCAGACGGAGGGCAGTGGGGCCATCAGTGGCTACCCTGCGACACAGTCCATGACCCAGGTAGGCCATTTGGAGGAGAGGAAGGTGGGTGCTCCTGGGAAAGAGAAAGCAGCCCTGTTGTTGGGCTGAATCGCCTGGCTGCCAGGAAAGAGAGGAGAATTCTGAGAATTGAAGTCCTCACCTCTTCAGGTGGCCAAGGTCCTGGAGCAGTGGTTCTCAACCTGTGGGTCGGGACCCCATTTGGGGTCGAACGACCATTTCACGGGGGTCGCCAAACAACGCAGTCCGCCATTTTTTCCCCCTTTTCCTTAGCTGTGCTACTCCCTTTTACTCTACTGGCTTTTGAAAGCCAATAGAATAGACTCTCTTGAATAGAGTCTAATTCTATTGGCTTTCCAAAGCCAATAGGAATTGTCCAGGCTGTCTCTGCCCTGATGAGCCCGCCAAAAGTCCCATTCTGCAAACGGTGCTGCACCACTTGAGTAATCCTCGACTTACGACTGGTTGAGTAGTCCTCGACTTACGACTGGTTGGGAGTTGCGGCATTAAAAAGGTTGAGAACCACTGTCCTAGAGCATGTTCCCTGCTTGACTCTAGACAGGAGTCTCCAAATTGGCAACTTTAAGACTAGCTGGGGAACTCTGGGAATTGAAGTCCATAAATCTTGAAGTCACTCTCTGGAGCTTCTCCCCTAGGCTGTCATCCAAGGCGCATTCACAAGCGAAGATGCAGTGGACTCCGAAGCCACGGCCACCGAGACCCACTACACTTATTACCCTGCCACCGCAGTGGCCGACACCAGCACTTCTGCCGGAGCAGGGACGACTGCGGTGGTCACCACCCAGAACTCAGACGCCCTTCTGGGACAAGCCACGCCCACCGGCACAGGTCAGTTGGGCAGGACCATCCCAGCGTCAACGCTGCAAATATTGTATATTCTTGCTTTTGACAATATGCAGAACTGTCTGGTATTTATGGGGTTAATACAGAGCAGAAGGGGGATTGGGGGTAAAGCCCGGGAAAGAAAGAGGAAGAAAACCTTTGACCTTCACACCAATTGGATAATGTGATATATGACGGCTAATTTAGGGAGGGAACATGCTGATAATTTAACTGCTCAGAGGAAGAGAACTTAGATCCTAGCATCCCTCCGTTGTGCCTGTGCCGACATTTTGTAACAATAAAAGACTTTTAGGAAAATAAATGCCTGGAAGTTCTTTGGAATGTTTCATTAGCCGGAACCATAACACCCAGATGGAGGCCGGGCCCAGATTTATCCTTTCACTCTGCTATCATTCTGTCACTCTCCCCACTCCTCCAGTCTATTGATTTGATTAATTTGTATTCCACTGATAAATGCTGCCTTTTGACTTGTAAACCCCTTTTGAAAGCTAAAGGAAGCGATAATTCAGTAGGCCTAGACAGAGTTTCCCAACCTTGGCAACCTTCAGACCCGTGCACTTCAATTTCCAGAATTGAATTGACTGGGGAATTCTGGGAATTGAAGTCCACAAGTCATAAAAGCCGTCGTTCTCCACCTGTGGCCTGGAGCATTCATGAACACCCCAGTAACCAAGTTATGTTTCCAGGTTATATTTGTAACAAATCTTTCATTAAGTATGTTCGCTGCCTTCAGTTACTTATAAAGTAGTACAAGTCATCCTTACCTTATGACCACAGTTGAGCCCATCATTTTTGTTGTCAAGCGAGACAGTTGCTAAGTGAGTTTTGCACTTTTTTATGAGCTTTCATGCCAAAGTTGTAAAGCGAATCACTGCAGTTGTTAAATTACTAACACAGTTGTTAAGTGAATCTGGCTTCCCCATTGACGTCGTCAGAAGGCTGCAGAAGGGGATCACGTGGCCCCGGGACACTGTGACTATCATAAATACAAACCAATTACCAAGCATCCAGATATTGATCATGTGATCGTGAGGGATGCTGTAATGGTCTTAAGTGTGAAAAAGATCATAAGACACTAAAATACATAAGTATTTTAAAGTTTATATACAAAAAGGTCTTAAGTCTTAATCACTATAAAAAAGGCATGCACGGCACTCATGCAGGGGAAATCTAACCATTCTTTTAGCATCTTGTAAAAATCACAATAATTTGTTTTATAGGTAGTCCTCGACTTATCACCACAACTGAGCCCAAAATTTCTGTTGTTAAGTGAGACATTTATTAAGTGAGTTTTGCACTTCGTTATGCGTCAACGCTGCAAATACTGTGTATTCTTGCTGTGACAATATGCAGAACTGTCTGGTATTTTTAGAGTTAATGCAGAGCAGAAGAGGGGAAAGGGAAAGAGAGAGGAAGGAAACCTTTGACCTTCATACTAATTGGATCACCGTGATATATGACAGCTAATTTAGGGAGGGAACATGCTGATAATTTAATTGCTCAGGGGAAGAGAATTTAGAGCAGTGTTTCTCAACCTTGACCATTTTAAGGCATGTGGACTTCAACTCCCAGAATTCCACAGCCAGCATTGCTGGCTGTGGAATTCTGGGAGTTGAAGTCCACATGCCTTAAAATGGTCAAGGTTGAGAAACACTGATAGATCTTGGCATGATGTTATGGTTCCGGCTAATGAAAACACTTCAAAGAACTTCCAGGCATTGATTTTCCTAAAAGTCATTTATTGTTACAAAATGTCGACATTTTGGAAGCTTCCGGTGGGAGGCGACGGCGATGGCGGCTAGCTTTTAGCCGTCCAGCTGGGGAAGTGTCAGAGCCGCGGAGCGCAGCGCGCATCAGCTGGCCCGCGGCTCGGAAATCCCTTCCCGGGCAAAGGGAAGGGATAGAGAACGCAAGAGTAGAGGTAGAACCCCTGAACCCCCTCTGGATTTATTTCTAGAGGGGGTGAAAGGAGTGTTCCCTCGGAGCTCTTGCTGATCTCCGCCTCCCAGCTGTTTTTGCTTCCTTGGAAGCAAAAGAAACCGCCGCTTCTATCTCCGTGTTTACAGCATTTTGGTGAGTAATTTTTAAACGGACGGAGCAGTTTAAAGGACTTTTTCTTATATTTTAGGTGTTTATTTTTTTATCTTTTGATTTTTACTATTTTTCCTCCTTTTCTTTGTTATACTAGTGAAAGGACTTAAGATGGCGTTTTGAAAGTGTCGGAGTTTTTTTTTCCTTTCTCTTTTGTTTTACTTTCCCTTTTTAAGGATTGTTTTTTGCTTTTGCTTTTGCTTTTGGCTTAGAATTTTTTTTTTGAATTGTTTGCTCTTTTATTACTTATTCTTGGGATTTATTCTGGACTTTTAATGATTATAGTTTGTCTCTTTTTAAAAATTCTTTTTTTCTTTTTTTCCTCCTCCCTTTTTGGCTGGAGGGGAAAGGGAAGTGACAATTGTGCTTTTTAAAATGGCTTCAAAGAGGCAGCAGCCTTCCTCAGTACCCAAGGTTATTTCTTCTCCTATAACTTCCACTGCACAGCTACAACAACAATCTAAACATGCACCACCGGCTCAGCCACCACCCTCCCCTCCTCTACCTGGACTTTCAGTGCAAGAGGTTAGAGGCATAATGGGAGAGATTGTAGTTCAAATGAGAGAGGAAATGACTCAATTTGTTTCACAGATTAAATCAGAAATTAAATCTGATCTCAAAGAAGAGATAACGGGGATAAAGTCTAAATTGCAAGAAAATAATAATGAATTACGACAAGATATACTGGCAGCTGTTTCAGGTTTGGCTACTGTGGTGGTTAAGCTCGATGCAAGGCTTGAGGAAGTGGAAGACAAAGTTGACTCTTTAGATGACAAAATTCAAGACGTGGAAAGGAAGGTGGACTCCTCACAAGAAGATATTTTGATGTTTCAATACAGACAAATGGAGTATGCTCTGAGGATTAGAGGCCTCAAGGAAGATATGAATCAAGATTTGATGGAGGTGGTTCTTAGTGATCTGGCGCTGGCTTTGGATATGGATAAAGGAGAATTACAGAGAGAAGTAGAAAAAATTTATAGACTCAACTCCTGGATTGCTAAGCAGAAGAATTTGCCCAGAGATGTGGTGATTTACTTTACAAAGAAGTCCCTGCGGAATGAGATTATACAAGCTTTTTACAACAAAAGATTTCAGATTGCCGCCCAAGATGTCATCATTCTAAAGGAAATCCCATCTAAAATTTTAAGAAGTAGGAAAGACTTTGCTTTTTTAACCAATGAGCTTAAAGCTAGATCGATGCCATTCAGATGGGAAATTCCGATGGGTATCGTTTTGAGCCATGCTGGGACACGTTACAGATTGAACACAGTTGACAAAGCTAGAGATTTCTATACTTCGGTCCTGAGTGCAGGCTCAACTTCATCTGGTCGGAAATCTTTGAGTGCTAAGGAACCTGAGCAGCAATCTGAGGCACTAGATTTGGTTTCCGCAGGGATGATAGAAGTGGCAAAGCAACGCCAAACGGAGGCTAAAGAGCAGAGGATGACTCGTGCAGCTTATAAGCGTAAAGAGAAAGAGCAACGTAAAAAAGAGCCCAAAGAGAATTCTCCTGGAAGTGCATCACCGCCGGTGGGAGGAGCAAGACCCAAGAGTTATGCAACACACGCAGCTCTGTCAGAGTTTGATGGTGTCTTCTCCAGGCTGCGTGCCAAGGGAGATGGCAAAGTTTTTGACCTGGAATGTTAATGGATTGAATTCTCCTCAGAAACGGAAAAAAATCTTTTATTATTTGAAACAACATACCAATGATGTTATTTGTTTACAGGAAACTCATATTCTACTTAAAGATCAGAAATATTTAGTTAATGCTCGTTTGGGATCTCATTTTATATCTCCTGCACCTGGGAAGAAAGGGGGAGTTGTTATATATGTCAAACAAAACCTGCCAGCTTGTCTGGTAGAATCAGATCCCCAGGGGAGATATGTGATGATTGAACTTGGTATTTATGGTAAGAAAGTACTTATAGTTGGACTTTATGCTCCAAATCAACAACAGGAACAATTTTATAAACAGTTACACCAAAAAATAACTTTGCTTGATTATAGATCGGTGGTATTAATGGGTGATTGGAATGGTGTCTTAGATACACAAAGGGATAAGAAAGGTTCCTCTCCTTTTCTTAAACAAGCAAGGCTACCTAAAGCCTTTTTTGATATGAAAGAAGACTGGGAATTAAGGGACTATTGGCGGGAACGTAATCAAGAGGAGAGAGACTTTACTTTTTTTTCTGACAGACACCAATCTTTTTCAAGAATTGACTTTTTCTTGATTACCACGGATTTGTATAATAAAGTAAAGAATGTAAAGATTTTTCCTAGATCACTGACGGATCATAGTCCAGTTTGGATGGAGTTGATTCAAGAGAAAGAGGAAAGAAGATCCTGGAGAGTTAATGAAAATTTGTTTAGACAAGAGAAGAATGTTCAAAAACTAAAGGAGTGTTTAAAGGACTATTTTGCTTTGAATATGTACAAGGGGACTTCAATGTCAATGGTATGGGATGCAGGTAAAGCATTTATGCGCGGTGTTTTGATAAAAATGAATAATTTTTATAAGCGAAATCAGATTCAGAAACGTAGAGAACTTGAAGATGAAATTAAACTAAAAGAAAGGGCTTTGATTCTAAATCCTTCTGATGAAAGTACTAAAGAATCTGTAAAGTTATTAAGGTCACAATTTAATATGTTGATAGCAGATCAAGCTGCAACCAATTTATTATTTATGAAACAAAATACATTTTGTAATGCTAATAAGCCGGGGAGATGGTTGGCTTATCAATTAAGAAAGAAACAGAGACTGAGAATAATAGAGAAAATAAATTATAAGGGTAAACTAGTTTCTCAGAAGGAATTAATTAAAAAATCTTTTTTGGATTATTATCAAAACCTATACAAATCTACTAATGTACAACTGTTAGATATAAATAAATATTTAGCTGAGGCAAGTTTTCCTAAACTGACTGAGGATCAGAAATATGAAATTAATGGTTTAATTACTAAGGAGGAAATCGCCTCAGCAATTCAACAATTGAAATTAGGGAAAGCACCGGGTACGGATGGGTTAACAGCTGTTTATTATAAAGCTTTAATGGAGGAGATGATTCAACCATTAAATGATCTTTTTAATGGTATCTTACAGGGTTTAGAGATTCCTCCTTCATGGCGTAGTGCTTTTATATCATTGATTCCAAAGGAGGATCAAGATCTTACTTTACCAAAAAACTATAGGCCTATATCTCTTTTAAACGTGGATTATAAGATATTTGTAAAAATTTTGGTAAATAGGCTTATGAGGGTGGTGCATCATCTTGTGCATAAAGATCAATCAGGGTTTATAACAGGAAGGTATATGAAAAACAATGTTAGACAAATTATTAACTTATTAGAATACTTAGATAAGAACAACCAAGTTCCTGCAGGGCTCATATTTTTAGATGCTGAAAAAGCATTTGACCAACTGAATTGGCATTTTATGCTAAGAGTAATGGAAGAAATGAATTTTGGTGAAAACATATTACAAGCCCTTAAGGTAATATATCAAAAACAAACAGCACAACTTATTGTTAATGGAGGTTTGTCGGAGGTTTTCACAATAGAGAAAGGTACTAGACAGGGGTGTCCTTTATCGCCATTGTTGTTTGTTTTAACATTGGAAATATTATTGATTAAAATTCGAGAGTCTCAGGAAATTAAAGGAATATATGTTAATAAAAAAGAATATAAGTTGAGAGCTTTTGCGGATGACTTGGTTGTTACTTTGTTGCAACCTGATTATTCTGTAGTAAACTTATTACAGTTGATTCACCATTATGGTTTGGTCTCAGGTTTTAAGATTAATGTAAATAAGACTAAAATTTTACCTAAAAATTTGTCGAGTCAGGAGAAGCAGATTTTGGTTAACTCGACGGGTTTTGAGATTGTTAATAAGGTAAAATATTTGGGGGTGATGCTGTCTGTTTCTAATGCAAAACTATTTAAAAATAATTATGAAAGGTTGTGGGTCGGGGTACAGAAAGACTTGAAGAATTGGGAAAAGCTGCAATTATCCCTCATGGGAAGAATTGCAGTGATAAAAATGAATATTCTACCCAAGTTTCTTTTTTTGTTTCAAATGTTACCAATTTTGAAAAATGAGATTAATTTAAATGAGTGGCAGAAGGGTCTCAATAAATTTATTTGGGCAGGGAAAAAACCAAGGGTTAAGTTCAAAATTATGCAAGACTTCCGTGAGAGGGGCGGACTCAAGGTACCAAATTTGAAATTATATTATGATGCGGTGGTTTTAACATTAATTAGTGACTGGGTAAATTTGACAAATTCTGAGATACTTTATCTAGAGGGATGGGATTTACTTTATGGGTGGCATGCCTATTTAATATTTAATAAAAAAATAGATTGGGCTTTTAAATCTCATATTTTAAGAATTTCTTTACTTAGGATTTGGAGAAAATATTATAAAAGTGATTTTAAAGTACCATTATGGGCTATACCTTGGCATGCGATAGAAGGAATAAAAAGAGGGGTTAAAATGGATATGGTGTCTTACAGACAGTTACTTAAATGGGATGGACAAAACTGGCAATTAAAATCACGGGAAGAATTAGCACAAGAAAATTTTACTTATTCTTGGTTCCAATATAGGCAACTACTAGATAGATGGAAGATGGATTGTAAGGTGGGTTTTCTTAGAGAAGATGAAAATCTTATTAAGCAACTGAAGGATCAAAGACAAACCCACATTAAGAGAATTTATGGGGTTTTAGTTGAATTGGACTCAGAAACGGAACTAATTAAAGATTGTATGATTAGATGGGCGCAGAACTTTGGTGAGCCAGTTTCATTGGACACCTGGGAAACTATTTGGGTGAGAAATGTCAAATTTACTCAAGCACAGAATCTAAGGGAGAATTTTTATAAAATGTTTTATAGATGGCACCTTGATCCACAAAAAATGTCTTATATGTACCCTGACGTGCAACCTAAATGTTGGAGATGTGGTTATAAGGAGGCTTCTTATTATCATATTTGGTGGTCATGTAGAGAGATAAAAGCATTTTGGATCAAAATATGGTGGAATATCCAGAGAATTTTTAGAAGGAGGGTAAAATTTACTCCGCAATTATTTTTGTTAGGTATTGTTACAGATTGTGATACAAAGGAGGTTGTATTGATGTTAAACTTGATCACAGCCGCGAGGCTGTTAATTGGACAATATTGGAAGAAGGAATCTTTGCCTACATTGCAGGAATGGTTTTTTAAAGTAGCTTATCTGGCAGAAATGGCAAAGATTTCGGCTTTCTTAAAGCAACAAACGCAAGAGAAGTTTTTTGCTATCTGGGACAAATGGATAAAATTTATACAATTTAGATTGGGTATACAAAAATATTATATAGCTTTTTCATAAGTTTTATTTTTATATATATTATAGATATCTTTTTTATATATATAAATATAAAGTTTTTAATTTAATTTTTATTTTTATTTTTTTTTTTTTTTTTATTATTATTATTTCTTAAGCCTATATTCTGCTCTGGGAAGCTCAGGGGGGGGGAAGGGAGGGTTTTTGGGAGGGGTGTGGGGTGGGGGGTTTTTTTTATATGTATTGTTTAATTTTTTTTTCTTTTGTATATGTTGTTTTTTGTTCTGTATTGTTCTTGTTTTTTTTTTGTAAAATTTATAAAACTTTTAATAAAAAAAAAAAAAAAATGTCGACATTTTGTAACAATAAACGACTTTTAAGAAAATCAGCGCCTGGAAGTTCTTTGAAGTGTTTTCATTAGCCGGAACCATAACATCATGATCTTTCATGCCAAAGGTGTTTAGCGGATCGCTGCAGTTGTTAAATTAGTTACACAGCTGTTAAGTGAATGTGGCTTCCTGCAGTGTCTTTGCTTATCAGAAAGTTGCAAAAGGGGATCACATGAGCCCGGGACCGTCGTAAATGTGAGTCAGTGGTCAGGCATCCAAATGTAAATCATGGGGATGCTGCAACGGTCACAAGTGTGAAAAGTCGCCGTGAGTCACTTTATTCAGTGCCATGGTAATTTCGAAACGTCACTAAGCAAACTGCTGTAAGTTGAGGACTGCCCGAATTGTGGTCTGAAATGGTATGGGTTTTCCATGCAGTGTCCTGGGGATGGCGTGACCCCAGGACACTGCAGCCGTCATAAGTACATGCCAGTTGCCCAGCATCTGAATTTTGATCACTTGACCGTGGGGACGCTAACAACGGTCGTAAGCGTGAAAAACAGTCACAAGCCACTTTTGTCAGTGCTGTTGTAACTTTGAACGGTCACTAAATTAACTCTTGTAAGTCGAGGACTGCCTGCAGTTTGAACATAGCACGTTCTGCGTCCACAGTTGCAATTAACTCGTTTTGGAGTGTTTTGTCAACCCAAAGCCTTTCTCTCTCCTGCTTCGAACAGGGCAGTTTTTCGTCATGATGTCACCCCAGGAAGTGCTGCAGAGTGGGACCCAGCGGTCGATCGCGCCCCGGACTCACCCTTATTCCCCGTGAGTGACAGGCCCCGTGTTTAATGCCATTCTTGCCGAAGTCCAAATTGGGAGGGGTTTTGCTTAGTTTTCCAAGTTTTCAGAGTTGGTTTGCTAGTCTCTCTCTCTCTCGCTTGGGATTTGGGAATATAACTTTGAGTGTAGAATTATTTTTATTATTATTTTTATTAGATTTTTCAATAGGTCTCTTGCCTTGAGTAGGACATTGGACTAGATGTCCTCCAAGGTCCTTCCCAGCCCTGGGATTCTATTTTCTATCTTCTAATACAGTGTTTCTCAACCTTGACCATTTTAAGGCATGTGGACTTCAACTCCCAGAATTCCACAGCCAGCAATGCTGGCTGTGGAATTCTGGGAGTTGAAGTCCACATGCCTTAAAATGGTCAAGGTTGAGAAATACTGTTCTAATACAATCAAAGCATAAAAAGGTCAAACATTTTTTTAAAAAATGTAAAATAGAAAAAAAATGAAAAAAAGAAGGTAAACATCCAGTTATGACTTCCATCTTTCTTTCAGTTGAGTAATTGCCATCTTAATTTTACCCTTTTACCCTTTAAAATCAAATCTTTATTATGGTTCAGAGACCAGCATTAGGATAATGAGATACAAATAATATTTTTTTAAAAAAACTTAAAAACACAACGTGAAACCAAGAAAAACACATTAAAAACAGCCTTTTCTTCTTTCCATAAAAAGTCCAAAAAAGGTTTCCAGTCTTTTTTTTTTTTTTTAAAAAAAGTCTTGTATCATTTTTACCCTGATCCAACTGCTTAGCTTTGCAGTTTTATAATCCAGTCTTCCACTGGGGAGATTTTATTATTCATCCCTCTTTGTACATACAATAATCTTGTCACAGTTACCTTCTACAATCTTAGTTTCCCATATTTCTTTTCCAGTTCAGTCCATAAAGCTCAATCGAAGCAATTCCACTTTCATTTAATACTAATCTGCAATATCTTCTCATCAGTGTATAAATTTTGCTCCCCAATTTTTTTTGTTTTTCTTCTTAAGTTCATCGTGCACGATAAGAAGCCCCCTCTTCACATTTCCAAGCCTGGTTTGATAGTCCTTTTTCCGTTTTTAACATCCTAGCCAGTGTCACAGACCGACAATGCCTCATTTATCAGAATTCTGACTTAAATGATGACACAACGTAAATCTAACGACGCCAGTGTTAATTAGACCCACCCCACTTTTCATCTTAAGAAGACAGAACTCTTGGAATAGTTCTTCCAACAGGCATCTTTTATTAAGAGAAAATGGTTGCAGGTGTTCTAGACAGGACTTGGGGGCCAAGCCCTATGGGTCAAGGTTTTAAGGGGCCTCCAGCAGCCCCACCCCACCCCACCATCTTTCCAGCGACAATCCCAGGCATTACATTTCCACCCCCTTTTTCTTCATGGCCGGCGGAAGGGAGACTTCAGAGAGTAGTAGATGAAAGGTGATGGCCATATTGTTATGGTCAGTCCTCTTGGTGGGATCCATATTCAGTCCCTTTGAAGTTTTAATGAAGGAAGTGAGGGCCATAAAACCCCTTTGCTCACCCCCCTTCCCCTTCGTAGTATGACAGAATCCAGAGAGGGCAGAAATGGGGTTTTCCATAGTCGATAACTAGAGATGAAATATAATTGGATTCTGACACCCGCCTTTTTCTCGTCCCAGGAAATCAGAAGCTCCACGGACAACGCGGGATGAGAAGCGTCGGGCTCAACACAACGAAGGTGAGGAAGATAGCTGCCCTGGGGGATTGGGGGAGAGGCAGTGGTGTATAGTAGTTAGGTTGGTGGAGTAGAACTGGGGAGGTCTGTGGAGGGAGGTTCTCCGCCATCTAGGTCGTGATTGTCCCAAAGGTGCTTTTCTTTTCTTTTTTCACAAGACAACTGGACTTCCTTTTTTTTTTCCCCTCTGAAGACGTTTCGCCTCTCATCCAAGAAGCTTCTTCAGCTCTGACTGGATGGGGGGGAACTGGGAGGGTTTACATTCCTTGCAGACAGCTGGTCATTTGCCTTCTTTTTAGAGAGTTCTTGAGGCCACCTGAAGGTTTGTCTGTGTCCTAAGAAAGAAAGAAAGAAAGAAAGAAAGAAAGAAAGAAAGAAAGAAAGAAAGAAAGAAAGAAAGAAAGAAAGAAAGAAAGAAAGAAAGAAAGAAAGGAAGGAAGGAAGGAAGGAAGGAAAAAGAAAGAAAGAAAGACTTTCATAAGCCATTAGACTTATGTCCCACTTCACAGTGCTTTACAGCCTGCTCCAAGTGGTTTACAGAATCCGCATATTTGCCCCAGCAATCTGGGTCCTCCTGTTACCGACCTCGGAAGGACGGAAAGCAGAGTCAACCTAGAGCTGATCAGGATCAAAGTAGAATTTTTGATTGCTAGGCAAGGCGGTGGTTATGTGAGTCCTGCCTAATTTTACAATCTTTTTGCCACCGTTGTTAAGTGAATTGTGTGGCAGATCCAGCTCCCTCCTCCGCAGAATTAGTTCTGTTCATATGCAATTTTTCATGCTGGCTGGGGAATGCTGGGGGTTTGAAGTCCATGCGTTTTAACATTGCCAAGCTTGCAAAACAGTGAAGTAGACCCTCTCATTCCAGTAGATTCTGTTGTAATAATCCTTTTATTTATTTATTTATGAGACTTATATACCGCTTTAAGTGCAAGCACTCTCTAAGCGGTGCACACCAGTAAGCAACGTGTATGTATGTATGTATGTATGTATGTATATATGTAGGTCTTTGGTTGTTCGGGTTTTCTCCCGCGTAAAATTGGAAGTGTCTTAGCGACGTTTCGACGAAGTCCCATTCGTCATCTTCAGGCTGGTGTTTTCAGCTTCGTGCTTCGAGCTGCTGCTCGAATGTATATATATATTTACATTGCCTCCAACCATCTGGGTCCTCATTTGACCTACCCCGGAAGGATGGAAGGCTGAGTCAACCTTGAGCCGGTGAGATTTGAACCGCTGACCTGCTGAACACAGTCAGCTAAAGTGGCCTGCAGGACTGCACTCTAACGGCTGCGCCACCTCGGCTCTTTTTGTGTCCTGTAGTGGAACGCCGACGCAGGGACAAGATCAACAACTGGATTGTCCAGCTGTCCAAGATCATTCCAGACTGTTCTATGGAGAACACCAAGTCTGCACAGGTAAGAAAGGCTGAGCAGCTCTGCTATGGGGAGGTAAGGTTTAGGGTTAGCGATAGAGGCAATATTAGTTTCGCCCTAGGGCTGAAAGCCGGCTGGGGGGACTTTGGGCCAGTCTTTCTCGCAACCCAACCCACCTCACAGGGTTGTTGTGAGGAAAATAGGAGGAGGAAGGGGTGCGGATATGTTTGCTGCCTTGAGTTATCTATCAAACAATACAGGCAGGATACAAATAATTAAAGAAAAATAGTGCTTCCCTTCACTGCCAGCAAGGCTTTTTTTTATTTTAAATTTTTATTTTTAACCAACAAGACAAAACAAAGCAAAACATAACACACATACACACACAATATATGCTCCTTTTTTTTACAGCAATTGCGTAACGGTAATCTATTATTTACATTTCCCCCTTATTCTTCTTTAGAATATTTGTCCTTATAGCCCCGTTATTTCTTATTTACATTTTTTCTTCCTTCATACTCTACTTCTTACTAAGAATAATTCATATTATTATTATTATACATTATTATACACCTATTTTCACTTTTGACCTTTTCATATTTATTCTCTATTATTTCTAGTCTCCAACCAGACATACCACTTGTTCCATACTATATAATACTCTGTGTCTTCCTTTTCTTTTATCTCTTTTGTTAATTTGTCCATCTCCGCACAGTCCAGGATTTTTCTTATTACTTCTTCCTCTGATGGTATATTCTCATTTTTCCAGCACTGAGCATATACTATTCTTGCCGCCGTTATTATATGTAAAATTAAGTACCATATTTCTTTACTATATTTTCTATTTAAAATACCCAACAAAAAGATCTCTGGTTTCCAGTCTATGGGTTGGTCTATTATTTCTTGGATCCATTTTCTTATTGTAGACCAGTATTTTTTTTGCAACTGGGCATGTCCACCATAGATGATAATATGTTCCATGTACTTTTTTTGACATTTCCAGCATGTTGGCGAATTATTCTGGCACATCTTGACTGCCAAGAAGGCTAATGGGGAGCTTTTGCTTGAAATTGATCACACGGGAAGTCCTCGAATTACGGCCCCTTGTTCAGCCACCCTTCCAAATTGCAAGGCACCTTGCTGATGTCCCTGTCAGAATCCAATTATACTTCATCTCCAGTTATCAATTATAGAAAACCCCATTTCTGCCCTCTCTGGATTCTGCCATAAAGAAAGAGAGGGAGGTGAACAAAGGGGCTTTATGGCCCTCACTTCCTTTGGTACAACTTCAAAGGGTTTGAATGTGGTTAGCACCAAAAGGCCTTATCATAACAAAGGAGGCTATTTATCTTTCATGTAGTTTATCTGAAGTCTCCCTCCAGCCGGCAGAAAGGAAAAAAGGGGTGGGATTGTGATGCCTGAAACTGTCACTGGAAGAGGGGGGTGATTGGGTGGGACTACTAGGGAACCCCTTAAAACCTCGAATGGGAGAGCTTGAACCCCAAGTCCTGTCTAGAACGCCTGCAACCATGTTCTCTTAATAAAGGATCCCTGTTGGAAGAATTATTGCAAGAGTTCTGTCTTCTTAAGATGCAAAGTGGGGTGGCTCCTTACAGTCCCAAGTGTTCCCAGGGATCATGATCGGGGCACTTGGGTCTCCAACTCCAACCAGCAAAGTCAACGGGGAAGCTGCCAGGGAAGGCCCCAATTACCCTCCAAAGTCAGTGAAGGGATATTCTGTAGCACCCTCCGTGGCGCCCCCCCCCCCCCCGATGGCACGTGTGCACTGCTTGGGACTCTTAACCTCTTCCCGCCGAACGACCCAAAGGTTCTGGGGTTATGACTGGAATTCTGTCCCCAAGCAATGCAATCACATGATGTCCTGTTTTTACAATCACATCATTTAGCGACCCAAATTTTGTCCCAGTTGCTGTCGAGGGCTGCCTCTGTTGAATGGAAGGTGAGGGGGTTTCTGAATGGATGCTGCAGGATATCCGTGCAGGAGACCTCCAGCATTCTCCCTCATTGGCTTCTGCGGCTGAAGTGACATCTAGTAGACACCTGGAGGCCACCGATTCTTCCCCTGAGCAGATTTTGCACTGCTGGTGATCTAGTTAGTGATCTGCTGGGCCGGTAACCGTTAGCTCATTGGTGGTAAAAGAGTTATTTGTCTCCAGTCCAGGATGCTTGGGGAGTGATAATCCAGAAGGTTCCGCCTTCTCGTCATTAAAAGCGGTGACCAAATCCGTAATGATGGCTCCCCCAAAGTAGCTAAGGTTACTCTCTTGAGTCCCTTTCTCTTCTTCCTCCTGCAGAGTAAAGGAGGGATCCTCTCCAAAGCTTGTGACTACATTCAAGAATTAAGACAGAACAATATCCGTCTTTCTGAGGAGCTGCAAGGCCTGGAACAACTCCAGGTGGATAATGAAGTCTTGCGACAACAGGTAAGGGGAGATACCCCCTCCCCTATTTCTGGAGGGGACCCTCAATGCTCTGGCTTTCCCATCATGGGCTCCTCAAGGGTCTAGGACGGGTAGGCAACCTTGGCTCTTTTATGACTCGTGGACTTCAACTCCCAGAATTCCTGAGCCAGCACAGCTGGCTCAGGAATTTTGGGAGTTGAAGTCCACGAGTCATAAAAGAGCCAAGGTTGCCTACCCCTGGTCTAGGATGAATCCAGCTGACCTGATTCACAGAACATGCTTGCCATCTCATTCGCGAAGCCCTTGGATGTTTAGACCAGTGTTTCTCAGCCTGCTAGCTGGGCAATTTTGGGAACTGATGTCCACTCACCTTTTTATTTTATTCAAAAAAAGTTAAAGTGCAAATTTTAAAAGAAAACGAAAAACAAACGTGACATTGAAAAAAGGGTGCAAAAAAGAAAAACCACACACATACACACACAGAGAGAGATATATATTATCCCCCCAGTTGAATATTGATTATAATGCATTACTGCTATATTGGTATCTCGCCTCTTGTGAAACACACCTAGAAACTATTTTAAACTACTAAGCTGTTTGCAAATTAGTAGCCTGTCGTCCATATAGAGATCAAAACAACAGAATAGCAGAGCTGGAAGGGACCTTGTTGGTCATCTAGTCCAACCCCCTGCTCAAGCAGGAGACCCCATACCATTCCAGATAAATGGCTGTCCACTCTCTTCTTAAAAACCTCCAGTGACTTCTGAAGGAAACTTCTGTTCCACTGATTGATTGTTCTCACTGTCAGAAAATCGCTCCTTATTTTTAGGTTGAATTTCAGCTTGATTACCTTCCATCCATTATTCCTTGTCTGGCCTTCAGATGCTTTGGAAAATAGGTTGACTTCTCTCTGTGACAGCCTCTCAGATATTGAAACAGTGCTGTCATGTCACCCCTGGTCCTTCTCTTCACTAGCCATGCCCAGTTCTTGCAACCATTCTTTGTATGTTTTAGCCTCCAGTTGTCTAATCGTCTTGGTTGCTCTTCTCTGCACTCTTTCTGGATTCTGAACAGCTTTTTTTATAGTGTGGAGACCAAAACTGGATGCAGAATTCCAAGTATGGCCTTACTAAGGCTTTATAGAGCCGTCCTAGTACCTCAGGGGATCTTCATTCCATCCCTCTGACGGATGGGCATCCCATTCAGACGTCCACCCATCTCAAAATTGATAAAGCCCTGGTCTAGGAACCTCCGTCTCTGTCCTTCTCTTCTGCTTGCAGGTCGAAGATCTGAAGAACAAGAACCTGATTCTACGAGCACAGCTCCGACAGCACGGCGTGGAGGTGATCATCAAGGAGTCCCACTGACCAGCCCCTCACCGGGAGGGAGGGCATTGCTCAAGACACGCCGCCCACAGCAGGAGGCTCTGCTGCCCGGCAGTACCTGGGCTTCCCAGCCAGCCTTCCTCCCTCTCTCTGTGCTGCATCGGAAGGCTGTGTCCCCCCCCCCTCAAGGCCAGGGCTCAGCTCAGGACACTCGACTTTGCCCAGTGGCGCCCCTTGGCTTGGCCCTCCGGGCTTGACGTTGACAAACGTACTCTTGGTTCGTAGGCCCCCTAAAACGAATACACCCCCCGCCCCCGAGTTGTGTTGATCCTCTCCCAGCCCTGCCGTTTTGCTCAGCATTGCCGCCCGCTCGCACGCTTCCTCCGACGCCCCTTGCATGCAACCTCACGTAGTTCCCTTCCACGGTTCCCTACTCCCACCTGTGGGCAGAGACCTCCGGGGAACCTTCCCCTCCAAGGCCCTGGTCCTGCCAAGCGAGGGAGTGGCGCTCTGTGCAGCCCCTTCCGCTTGCCCTCTTTCGCCCCCACCTTCCTTCTCTCCCGGGATGGATTCCGGAAGGCCGACGCTCGACGCTCCCTGTGGGGAATCCCTCGTTGCCCAAAAAGACGCAACGTGGCTCACGTGCAGAGTGCCCAGGACTGGAGCGGGTCCCGAGTTCATCGCTCTCTCGAAGATGATGCATCTAACGATCAGGATAGCAGTTCTCTTTTTTTTTTTTTTTTTCGTTTTTCTCTTTTTTTAAAAAAAGAACAACCTGCATTTGGGACAAAAAAAAAAAAAGGAACGTAATTAAATAGCTGCCTTGCTGGGTTCATTTTTGTTTGCTCTTCTTCAGGTGCAGCTGGGGTCTGTCCGGGGTGGGGGAAGGTCGGCAGCTGGAGCCCGTTTGGGAAGGTTCGTGTTGGCTCTCTGCCCACTGTGGGCAGGGCTGGGGGGGGGTGGCCCATAGGCAAAGAGAAAGGGTGCCTGGTGACCCCAAATCTCTCTTCCAGCAACGGGTGACTCTTGTAAGGTGCCCCAAAGCTCAGCTGTCCTGCCTCTGGCAAGCAGCAGTGATGCCGGTAGAAGGGAAGGCTTATAGCTCAGGGGTGGACCGGGGCATGGTGGTTTTCTTGCAGATGTTTCATGATCCAACTAGGGAACATCATCAGTGCTGGGGGGGGTGGCTTTGTGGAAAGGAGGAGGGAAGAAGTGAGGAAGGAAGTGGAGGTCTGTGGGATCCTTGGTGCTCTCTGAGCTTATTTTCTTGCAGACGTTTCATTACCCAACTAGGTAATATCAGTACTGGAAGGGGGGGGGTATTTGCTGTATGTGTGTGTGTATGTGTGTGTATGTATGTATGTATTTTATAATGTTTTCTGAGGTTTTCGTGGGTGTTTGTACGTAGGTCTTTGGTTATTCGGGTTTTCTCCCACGTAAAATTGGAAGTGTCTTGGCGACGTTTCGACGAAGTCCCATTTGTCATCTTCAGGCTGGTGTTTTCAGCTTCGTGCTCCTCGAAGCACGAAGCTGAAAACACCAGCCTGAAGATGACGAATGGGACTTTGTTGAAACGTCGCCAAGACACTTCCAATTTTACGTGGGAGAAAACCCGGACAACCAAAGACCTACATATAGATATAGATATAGATATATATGTATAGATAGATAGATAGATAGATAGATAGATAGATAGATAGATAGATAGATAGATAGATAGATAGATAGAATAAATGATGCGCGATCACCGGGAGAGTTAAAAGTAAAAACACTTTATTAAAAGTATTTCACTATATTATTTTAACTCTCCCGGTGATTGCGCATCATTTATTCTATTTATAATTATGCCCGGGAGTCGCATTTTTTATATATATATATTTATTTATTTATATATATATATTTGTATGTGTGTGTGTGTGTACATATATGTGTGTGTGTGTATATGTGTATATATGTGTGTGTGTGTGTGTGTATACATACACACACACACACACACACACACACACACACACACACATATATATATATATATATATATATATATATATATATATATATATATATATGGCTTGCCATGTTGGGGTATGTGAGTGTGGTTTTCTTCTGGGTGGTTCCTTTATTGGGGGTATTGTTTTCTGCCTGAATGTATGTCTGATGGTCATGTTACCTGAATTCAACAAAGATGGCCAGATCCCATTTCCATTTCCCTTTAAATGAGAGTTTTTAAAATTCAGTCAAATCTCTTAAGCGATGCAAGTTTTGGGCTACTCATTTCAATATTCTGAAAGCTCTCAAGTGAACCAATCCGGCTCTTGTGTCATTAAGAGTCCCGAAAGATTTTTATCTTTGTCTTGTTTACCGTCCAATCTTGCCATTTGAATGTATTGTCCTGTCTCCACTAAGCACCCTTCTCCGTGTTTTGTTCTTCATAAAAGCAAATTTTAATAACAAGGAAAGAAAAGGAAAACAAAAAAATCTGGACTTAATCCTTTCTCTCTATACTCATCCCAGACAGTCAATACATTACTTATTGCTGCAAAGGTTATTAGGCAGTAAAATGTTCCTTATTTTATTAAGCAGAGATACTGTTCCTTGCCCAGCTGACTGTAAAGAGAGAGAACCCATAATCCATATTAAGGAACTGGCATGGTAGTACATTGTAAAGTCTTGGAGCTGTCAATCCAACTAAATCTTCTGGCTCTTGTAAACTCTTGAATTTAATATGTCCTTTTCCCTGCCGAGATCTGGGTCACTCCCCGGGAACCGGGACGGAAATATTCCCCATTGTTAATAATAATAATAATATTAATAATAATAATAAAAAAATTGGAAGGGATCTTGGAGGTCATCTAGTCCAACCCCCTGCTCAGGCAGGAAACCCTACACCATTTCAGACAAATGGACTGTCCAGTTTCTTCTTAAAAACTTCCAATGTTGGCACATTCACCGCTTCTGGAGGCAGGTTGTTCCCCTGATTAATTGTTCTAACTGTCAGGAAGTTTCTCCTTAGTTCTAGATTGCTTCTCTCCTTGATCAGTTTCCACCCGTTGCTTCTTGCCCTGCCTTCAGGTGCTTTGGAAAATAGCTTGATTCCCTCTTCTTTATGGCAGCCCCTGAGATATTGGAATACTGCTATCATGTCCCCCCTTGTCCTTCTCTTCGTTAAACTAGACATACCCAATTCTAGCAACTGTTCCTTATACGTTTTAACCTCCAGTCCCGTAATCATCTTTGTTGCTCTTCTCTGTACTCTTTCTAGAGTCTCAACATCTTTTTTACATCGTGGTGACCAAAACTGGATGCCGTATTCCAAGTGTGGCCTTACCAAGGCATTGAAGAGTGGTATTAATACTTCACATGATCTTGTTTCTATCCCTCTGTTAATGCAGCCTAGCACTGTAAATATGAGTCAATTGCCAAGCACCTGAATTTTGATCATGTGACTCTGGGGACGCGGCAACGGTCGTAAGTGTGAAAAACGGTCACTAGACCCTTTTTTCAGTGCCATTGTCACTTTGAATGGTCACTGAACGAATGGTTGTGAAATTGAGGATTACCCGTATTGGTCTTTTATCTTTGTAAACTTTAATAAAATTGTTACCAACAGAAGTTTTTAAAGTCCCTGCGAGAGGCTAAGCAGCTCAGGGGTGAAGCTGCTCATCAGAGAGAGCCCTAATGTGTCTCCAAACCCCAACCTTACCAACAGCACCTCCAGACCCAGTTTCATGCTCTGATCACTTGAGAATGTGCTGGGTGACCGCAGTCATTGCGTCCCCCCTCCTTGTGTGTCCCCGCTGCTGGACGGTCTCCGCTCAGCTGGTGCAGCCACAGGCACCGAAAGGGTGTCGGAGAGCTCTTGACTGTTGAATAACAAGACCTTGAAAGCTTGCCAGATGCCTCTCATCCCTGTTTCGACAAACCAGAGGCTGGGTTATGCTGAGTCTCTTCCTCATACCTTGTGTATTGTGTTGCCACAGAATAAAAAAGGTGTTGAGACTCTAAAAAAAGAGTGTAGAGAAGAGCAACAACGATGATTAGAGGGCTGGAGGCTAAAACCTATGAAGAACATTTACAGGAATTGTGTACGTCTAATCCATGAAGTAGGTAACCTGGGCTCTTTTATGACTCGTGGACTTCAACTTCCAGAATTCCTGAGCCAGCATGAGGGAAACTTTGCCCCCCCCCCATGACTTGTGGACTTCAACTCCCAGAATTCCCGAGTCGGTATGGCTCAGCTTGGAAACTATCCCTTTCCCCTCAGCATGGCTGGCTCAGGAATTCTGGGAGTTGAAGTCCAACAGTCATAAAAGAGCCAAGGTTGCCTATCTCTGACCTAGGCCTAGGCCCCTTTATGACTGGTGGACTTCAGCTCCCAGAATTCCTGAGCCAGCCTGGCTCAGGTTGAAAACTCTCCCTTTCCCCTCAGCATGGCTGGCTCAGGAATTCTGGGAGTTGAAGTCCACGAGTCATAAAAGAGCCAAGGTGGCCTACCCCTGGTCTAGTCTAGTGACAAGAAGGACCAGGGGCGACGTGATAGTATCTTCCAATATTTGAGGGGCTGCCCCAAAGAGGAGGGGGTCAACCTAGAATTCATGCTTCCCGTACTGAATTTGCCTTGTGATGCAAGTCAATGGTGAGTCAATGAAAGAAGGATTTCTTGTAATTATTAATTTAATATTGAGGAAAGAATCTCTCCAAAAATGTGCAGAAAAGAGCAACAAGGACGATTAGGGGGCTGGAGGCTAAAAGACACTAAGATTAGTTTCAGGAATTGGGTATATCTAGTTTAATGAAAAGAAGGACTGATGGTGCCATGATAGCAGTTTTCCAATATTTGAGAGGAGGGGGTCATCCTATTCTCCAAAGCCCCTGAAGGCAGGGCAAGAAGCAACGTATGGAAGCCAATCAAGAGAGAAGCAACCAGTAATTAAGGAGAAATTTCCTGACAGAACAATTAGCCAGTGGAACAACTGGCCTCCAGAAATGTAAGTGCTCCCTCACTGGATGTTTTTAAGAAGAGATTGGACAGCCATTTGACCAGGATGGTGTAGAGCAGGGGTGTCAAACTCACAATGTCACGTGACGTGTCGTGATGTATCGTGGCTTTTTTTCCATTGCCGGCAATGGGGTGGGCACAGTTTCAGCATGACATATCCAGCTCGCGGGCCGACAGTTTGACACCCCTGGTATAGAGTCTCCTGCTAGTTGAAGTCTACAAGTCTTAAAGTGGTCAAGTTTGAGAATCCCTGGTCTAGGACCTCTAATATCCACCCTGAACCTCCAAGATCCCTTTCAGCCCTATGAGTCTATGACAGTGGTTCTCAACCTGTGGGTCGGGACCCCATTTGGGGTCGAACGACCATTTCACGGGGGTCGCCAAACAAGGCTGTCCGCCATTTTTTCCCCCTTTTTCCTTAGCTGTGCTACTCCCTTTTATTCTATTGGCTTTTGAAAGCCAATAGAATAGACTGTCTTGAATAGAGTCTAATTCTATTGGCTTTCCAAAGCCAATAGGAATTGTCCAGGCTGTCTCTGCCCTGCTGAGCCCTCCAAAAGTCCCATTCTGCAAACGGTGCTGCACCAGTTGAGTAGTCCTCGACTTACGACCGGTTGAGTACTCGACTTACGACCGGTTGGGGGTCATGGTATTAAAAAGGTTGAGAACCACTGTGCTAGTTGAAGTCTACAAGTCTTAAAGTGGCCAAGTTTGAGAACCCCTGGTCTAAGGACCTCTAATATCCACCCTGAACCTCCAAGATCCCTTTCAGCCCTATGAGTCTCTGAGATAAATAGACAAATAGACAGACAGACAAGCCTTCCTCCTGGAGTTCTGGGTGCTCCAATCACTGGAGGTTTTTAAGAAAAGATTGGACAGTCATTTTTCCTGGATCCCATAAGGTCTCCTACCTTGAACGAGGGGGTCAGACTAGAAGACCTCCAAGGTCCCTTCCAACCCTGATAGTCGACGAGTCAACAATTGAAACCTAGAGGTTTTCAAGAAAAGGATTGAACGGGAATTTGAGCGGGACGGTCTCCTAGGACTCCTGCTTGAGCAGGGGGGGTTGGACTAGAAGACCTCCGGGAGCCCTTCCCGGCCCTACGAGTCTAGGTTTTCGAAGGAGAAAAAGAAGCCGCCATCCACCAATCGTTCCCGGGGAACTTTGGACCAAAATCCAACTAGGGTAGCGACGCTCAGCTGAGCCCGGCTCCTTTGCAGCTGCCTCCAGCCAGGGAGAGCCCCTCCAGCACGAGACACCCCCCCCCCTCGTCTGCCTCCCTCCCGCGGGGGCCTCACCTGGGCAGGGGGCGGTGACGGGCGGGCGGCTCAGCCAATGAGCGCCCCGCCTGCGCTCACCTGCGCACCTGGGCAGCGGAGCGAGCTGGCTACGGGCAACGCGAGAGAAGCGGCGATGGCGGCGCACGGCTGGCTCTGGGGGTGCCTCCTGTTCGCAGGTTGGGGTGAGTTGGGGCGATCTGGGCAGGGGGGGGGAGCACAGCCAACAAAGGCGCGAGTTCAAGCCCTGGGGCTGCGGGAATCCCCCCCCCACTTCGGGATCTCCCCGAGGGGGGGGAGGGAAACAATCCCACTAAAAATTGGGGCCACGGTGGAGAATTGGGGTGACTAAGCGCCCTGTAACACTCCCCCCCCTGCTCTTCTTAAAAACCTCCAGTTATCCATCAGAGTAGAGCTGGAAGGGACGTTGCAAATCTAGTCCAACTCCCTGCTCAGGCAAAAGACCCTCCACCCCTTGATTTGAACTCTTTTGGGGTGGGGGGCGACACCAGCTATTGTTTGACTGGGGGGGACTATTTTTCAAAGGATCAAGATTTCTCCCTCTTCCTCCCCCCCCCCCTTCCTGCTTGGCTACCGTTTTTAATGTTGTTTTCTGAAAGGAGAGGCTTGGAGCTAAGCCACGGCTTGTTTAACCAAAGATGAAGCAGCGAAGGCAGTTGCGTTCACACAATGCTGCAAACCCGTGTTTCTCAACCTTGTCCCTCTAAGATGGGTAGACTTCAATTCCCAGAACTGAATTCTAGAAGGTGAAGTCTACTCAATCTTCGAGTGGCCAAGACTGAGAAACGCTCCTTAAACTTTCAAGACTGAAATCAATTCCGCCTGGATTTATCATATTGTGTCCACTGGCCTTTGTTTTTCTTTAAAAGTACACAGAAAATAGACTGTGTCCAAATCATAGATCCCAATTCCCAGTCTAAACCAATCCAGGGTTCCTGCTACTAAGCTGGCCTCTGCCTAGAGGGGCCAACTTAGTTGGCAAACTTTAATGGCAGACTATTTGATTGCGTTAAAATCCTGCTCACCGGCCCGGCTCTCTGGCTTTGGATCTCTTTTGCTGGTTCTTGTTTGCAGGGGGGGTGGGGGGGTGGAGAATAAAGATTTTGAAAGAAGAGTGCCCAGTAGACATGTGGAGGAGGGAGGGGGAGTTTCAGGGCTGACTCCTGCGGGATGTTGTGGGTGGACAAAACAGGGTTTCGTTCCTGATAAATCCACCAACGAGCTGGGAATTAAAACACAAAAAGTTGCTGGGCACTTTTGAGTCACCTTTCTCTCTTGGAAAATAATTGTTGAAAGGGAGGGCGACAACAAGCCGGGTCATGTTTCTGTTGCTCTTTCAAGCCACACCCAGGTTTTTCTGGAAAGGTGAGCGGGCACACGGACACCCCCCCCCCTGCCGCCCTGCCTGGCCCAGATCTACTTATCGCTCCTGCTGTTGTTGGGGATGGGATGTCTTGGAAGTTTAGGGTCTGGGGGTTCCCAAAGGCTTTTTCAAAGGGGATTAGGACGGTTTCTGACCCGCAAAACCGCAGCAGAGAGTGGTTGGGTTCCCTTGAAACTTGTCTGGCTTAGTATCTCAAGAATATCCATGGGAAGTTACAAAGAAAGGAAGCTGAGGGTGGTCTTGATGCTCATCAGAAATGGAAAGAGACTGACAAAGAGGAGGAGAGAAAAAGAGAGAGAGAGTAAGAGAGAAAGAAAAAGAGATGGAGAAAAACAGGAAAAAGGCAGAAAGAAAGAGAAAGAAAGAAAGAAAGAGGCAAAGAAAAGAAAAAGAAAGACGGAGAAAGAGAAAGAGACTAAGAGAAAGAGAGAAGGAGAAAGAGACTAAGAGAAAGAAAAAAGACAGGGAGAAAGAAAAAGAGAAAAGGCAAAGAGAAAGAAAGAGGCAAAGAGAAATAGAAAAGAAAGATGGAGAAAGAAAAAGAAAGAGAGAAGGAGAGAGAAAGAAAAAGAAACACAAAGAGAGCAAAAAGAGACAAAGAGGAAGAGAAGGAAGACAGAGAAAAAAAGAAAGAGAGATCTCAAAACGGATGACAGAGAAATAATTTTGGATATCTTCCGTGGAAGCTTACAGTAATCTTTGCACAGCAGCTCCATTACTGTAATGACAATTTTAAAAAGCAAGAACAAAATACCAATGAAAAGCTTCCCAAACGGGTGTCTGTCGCCATAAGGCAAGAGAGCTGCAACCTAGAAAAGATTGGGGCAATTAGAGGCCGCTTACCTGGAGCCAGAAAGTGAGTGGAAATGTCTGATCTTTTAATAGGTAGAGAAAGGCTAGGGAAAATACAGGTAGCCCAAGGGTTGCGACCGCAATTGACCTCAACATTTATGTTGCTAAGTGAAATGTTTGTTAAGTTCATTTTGCCCCATTTTATGATTTTTCTTGCCACAGTTGTTAAGTGAATCATTGCATCTGTTCAGTTAGTAACAGGGTTGTTAAGTGAATCCGGCTTCCCCATTGACTTTGCTTTGTCAGAAGGTCACAAAAGGGGATCACGTGACCCCGGGACTCTGCAACCGTCATAAATGTGAGTCAGTTGCCAAGCGTCTGAATTTTGATCACAGGACCACGGGGATGCTGCAATGGTCATAAGTGTGAAAAACGGTCATCAGTGCTGTTGTGACTTTGAACGGTCACTAAATGTAATTCGAGGACTGTGTGTCCAACAAGACTCCAAAGACGTGAGGTAGGATCCCCCCATTTCGAAAGGCAGAAGAAGACGGGTCAGCATCTTCTCTATATATACCCTTCTTCCCAGAATATTCAGTAACTTGTGTAGCTATTCTGGTTAATCTAAATTTCCCAATTTTTGTGGGGTTGCATGAAAGATTTAAGCGATGTAGCATCTTTGATCCAGTTCTCTCATCCTAAATGATTTGCAAAGATTTGTGAGGGCAAAAGGAAAAAGTCATCAAAAGAAGCTAATTTTGGCAAGAAACTCTTCTTGATTGGCTCAATCCTGTTTCTGGCTTTTGGCCAATCAAGCCTGGAGTTTTGGTCAATGGAAACCCCTGGGGGGATGTTTGCATTACTGAGAAAGTGTGAGACAAACAAAGGGGGATGACTCACTTCAGGGAGAATCCAAATAGAAGATTTGGAATTTTATTTAGTTTCTTTTATGATTCATTTATTTTCACTTAAGGAGGGAGGGAGGAAAGGAAGGAAGGAAGGAAGGAAGGAAGGAAGGAAGGAAGGAAGGAAGGAAGGAAGGAAGGAAGGAAGGAAGGAAGGAAGGAAGGAAGTTGAGAGGGAGGAGAGAGAAGGAAGGAAGTTGAGAGAGAAGAAGGAAAAAGAGAGAGGGAAGGAAGAAGGAAAAGAAGGAAGGAGAAAGAGAAGGAAAAAGGAAGGCAAAGGAAAGAAAGAAATAGAAGAGACAAAAATAATTTTAATTAACTTCTGTGACAGTTTACATTCATCTTAGCACAGGAGCTATTCCTACTATATTTGCTGTTTGTTTGCCTGATGGTGTAGCTGTTGGTTTTTTTGAGTTTCGGTGGAAACAGGAGTCTGGCTTTTCTGTTGGGAGGAGACTGGCTTTTGCATCCATTTCATGAGAACGAGAGCAGAGATTGGTTTCTCCCCCACTAACAATATTAGCTGTCTTAACTTTTCTTTTTTGCTTTAATGTATTGATTTAGTTCGTGCTGAATCACAGAAAGATCAAAGGTGCCAGATCAGAGCAGGTTTGTAGAGAGACAGAATGAATTGGAAGAGAAGCCTCTTTGGGAACTGCCTATGTGAATCAATCAATCAGAACGGAATTGGAAGGGACCTTGGAGATCTTCTAGGGCAGACCTTTTGGGCACCAGGGACCGGTTCTGCGGAGAGGTTTTTCCGCAGCCTGGAGGATGCATGATTTTGTGTGCTGCACACATCCCATGGATGGGGCTTTGGTTGTTTGTGCGCCCTGGTTGCTGGCATGCCGTAACCCGGTACTGGTCCACGGACCAGGGGTTGGGGACCCCTGTTCTAGTCCAACCCTCTGCTCAAGCAGGATACCCTAGACCACAGGTCGGCAGCCTGCGGCTCCGGAGCCACATGTGGCTCTTTGAGCCTTCTCCTGCAGCTCCCAGCCTCCTCCGCCATTTGCAGAGAGAGAGACAAAGACAGACAGAGGCACTTGCACTTTCCCCCCTCTGTGTGTGCGTGTTCGTGTGTGTGTGTGTTTGTGTGCGTAAAAAAGAGAGTGGCCTCATGCTGTTCTCGGACAAGCTGACAAGCTTATTGGGCGGGGCTCCTGCTTTTGCTGCATCTCAGCAGAAAGCAGCACCTCTTTCTCTCTCTCTCTCCTTCCCTCCCTCCCTCCCTTTTTTCCTTCCTTCCTTTTATCCTCTGACAATTATACAGTCTGACGATAACCATCAACAGCTCTCCCAGGCAAGTTACAAAATGAAATAAGTACAACAAAATAGTAATAACATCTAGGTTAAACTGCAATATTTCATCATTTGTCTCTTTATAGCACAGGCTTTAAAATGGAATTTGTCCGTTTTAAATTAAAGCAACATTAGAGTCTGAACCGAGATATAAAATTTATTCCAGTATTTGAGGGGCTGCCTCAAATGTTAAATGTTAAATCTAGATTTAGATTTAAATCTAGCTTTATAGGACGCGATTCTCAGCTTAGGGAAGGTTTGGTTTAGCAAGAAAATAAAGGGAATTTACTTTATACGATCTCCTGTCTTGATCAGGGGGTTGAACTAGAAGACCTCCAGGGTTATTTCAAGCCCTGGGATTCTATGTTTCCCATGCACCTAGTCATATTCCTGGCATTGATAAAGTACCTAAAACCAGCAGAATAAGAAAAATAAATAAATTATAATGTCACTGCTGACAACTGATCCTCAATCTAGAAAACCAGAAACTCAATGACATTCAGAAGTTCTACTGTCTACAGGTGGTCCTTGTTTTACAACAGTTCATTTAGTGACTGTTCAAAGCTACAACCGTTGCAGCATCCCCACGGTCACGTGATCAGAATTCAGACGCTTGGCAACTGACATGTACTTATGACAGTTGCAGCGTCCCGGACTCACGTGCTCCCCTTTTGCGACCTTCTAATCAGAAAAGTCAACGGAGGAAGCTGGATTCACCTAGCAACCGTGTGAGTAACTGAATAACATCAGTGATTCACTTCACAACTATGGCAAGAAAGGTCGTAAAAGGGGGCAAAATTCACTTAACAACGGTCTCACTCCGCAGTGGAAATTTTGGGCTCAAAACAGTGTCGTACGTTGAGGACCTGAAGGCAGGACAAGAAGCAACGAATGGAAACTAATCAAAGAGAGAAACAAGCTAGAACTAAGGAGGAATTTCCTGACAGTTAGAACAATTAACCAGTGGAACAACCTGCCTCCAGAAGCGGTGAATGCTCCAACACTGGAGTTTTTTAAGAAGAGACTGGATAGCCATTTGTCCAAAATGGTGTAGGGTTTCCTGCCTGAGCAGGAGGTTGGACTAGAAGCCCTCCAAGGTCCCTTCCAACTTTAGTAGTAGTAGTAGTAGTAGTAGTAGTAGTAGTAGTAGTAGTAGTGGTGGTGGTGGTGGTGGTGATAGTAGTAATTTGAGGACTACCTGTGTTTCCCAAACTGCAGTTAAACCCATCCAAAGTGACAGCTTGTAGCCCAGAGTCCCTCCATGGAAAAATGAGGCAGCCCCCCCTTCGGGCTTGTTTTCAGCTGGTCTAGACTGCCCTCCAGTCGGGACCTTTCCTTGGCTTCTTACCTCCAGGAGAAAACCACCATTTCCTTTGCAATAGAGCAATGAACCCGTGGATTTTCGTTCCCCAAATTCTCAGCAACGCTGGTGCCAGTTGGGGCATTGTGGGAAATGAAATCTGCACATCTGGAGGACTTTCCGCCAGCGGTTCCTCCATTTCCCTTTTCCTTGTTGTACTCTGAGCATCCCAGCCTGCTGGGTTATTACCTTTCTTTTTTTTTTAATATATTGTATGCCTCGGTGTGTGTAATATTGCTTTTAAACAATGACAGAAAAGAGAGAAGCAGAAAGGAACAAAATGCGAAGGCGCCTACTGCATGTTGTTGAAAAATGCAAGAACGAGGGCTTAAAAAAAATAAGGGAGACGAATACAATAGAAAAAATAAAGTATAATATGTCATTGTGAAAGTAAACAGTTACTATTCTGTATATAACTAATGCAAACATTATGCAAGTGTGTGTATACACCCTTATACAATTTGTACTTTTTTAAACTATTAGATTTTCTACTTCTCATATTTCACAAGGCTTGCTCACATAAATTCTATATCTATTGATTCGTTAAGTTTATCTTTATTAATTTGTATGCAGTCCATTTCCCAATTTGACTTCCAACATTTTTCAGCGCCGTGCAGAATAAAATTACAGCCTCAGCTCAGCCAATCCTAGTCATTTCTATAACAACAAACTGTATTTAACTTACACCTTTATTTCCCCTTTTCCTGTGATCTTATTTTGATTTCTGTTTTACATTTTAATAATTTTAATAAAAGTCTTTTAAAAAAAACGATTGGAGCGACTAATCTACTTATAATTCCAATGGCGAGAATATTTGTAGCTCAAGATTGAGCCGTGGGGTCTTTTGGTGCTGTCTGAGCTCAGCTGTTTTCTTGCAGATGTTTTATGACCCAGCTAGAGAACATCATCAGTGCTAGAAGGGAGTGAGGTTTGCTCTTTGTTTATATACAGATGTTGGTGGGAGTGTTCTTGGTGATTCCTAGATTAGGCTGTTGTTCAGTGTTTGAATGCTTCTCAGAATTGATAGCTCCTTGATTGGAGTATTATTTATTACTTGATTGTTGGTTTTGTACACTGGTTCTCAACCTGTGGGTTGGGACCCCATTTGGGGTCGAACGACCATTTCACGGGGGTCGCCAAACAACGCAGTCCGCCATTTTTTCCCCCCTTTTCCTTAGCTGTGCTACTCCCTTTTATTCTATTGGCTTTTGAAAGCCAATAGAATAGACTCTCTTGAATAGAGTCTAGTTCTATTGGCTTTCAAAAGCCAATAGAAATTGTCCAGGCTGTCTCTGCCCTGCTGAGCCCGCCAAAAGTCCCATTCTGCAAACGGTGCTGCACCAGTTGAGTAGTCCTCGACTTACGACCGGTTGGGAATCATGGCATTAAAAAGGTTGAGAACCACTGGTTTAGTACTACAGGGCAAGCCGCTAGTATACAAAATGAGAGCAAACCCCACTGCCTCTGGCACTGATGATATTCCCTAGCTGGGTTGTGAAACCTTTGCAAAAAAACCCCACCAAACTCAGAGAACATCAAGTACCCCAGAGTTGTCATCATCCTCTTCCTCCCCCCCCCCAAAAAACCCCTTTCCCTTTTACATTGAGGATATTACCTAGTTAGTGAAAGTCTGCAAGAAAACCACCAAGCTCAGAGAGCAACAAGGACCCCAGAGCTGTCATCCTCCTCCTCTCCCTCCTCCTTCTCTTCCTCCTCTCTACCAATCCTCCTCCCTTCTAGCACATTCTCCTCCTCCTCCTCTCCCTCCAAACCCCTATCCTTTCTAGTACTGATGATGTTTCCTAGTTGGGTCACGAAATGTCTGCAAGAAAACTGCCAAGCACCGAGGACCCTGCTCACAGCAGGCAAGCATAACCAGGCCTTCCCTCCAGGTGTCATCCAGGTGCCAATGTGAGGAAGTGTGGTTCCTGAGATCTTTTGTTTTGCGAGTGTGTGTGAGTGGCATTAAAGGCAAGCTGCCATGACCTCTCTGCTCCTCGTTTTGTGTCTTTGGAAGAAATGTGAAAAACCCTTTTGTTACCTTGGCAAAACGGGACCAAAATCGTCCTGATGAATGGAAATAAACATGAAACCTTGGTGAATTTGGCAGCACAGATTGTTCCTCCACTTACTTTCATTTAGTGACAACCCAATGTCAGTTGTCCCTTTCATTTAGCGACAACCCTTGGCAACCCAATCCTTTGCCCCCATCCTAGTCTGGAGATTAGAGGCCAAATGACCCTTCGTCTATGTGAATTATCTCTTTGTTTGCTCCATTCTGTTTTCCTTTGAAGAAATCCTCTTTCTGTTTGCATTCAAGGCCACTTGGGCCATTTCCAAAGATTTCCTGTCAGGTCCCTTTGCACCAAATGACTCCGGAAAGTTTGGAGGTTTTTTTTTTTTCCCCACTTTGTGTTTCTTTGTCCATTCCCAAAACATGAGACATTTTTGCACTTGCTGTGCAGGAAGTAACACTTAATATTTCTTCAACTTCCCTGTTTAACCTGCAGCTTTCAGGTTTTGTGCTATCTGCCCAAAACCAAAGGTGTTTTTTTCCCCCAAACAGGGCGTGTTTTTTTTTTTAGCAAAATTTATTGAGAAGGAAGAGGTGAGAATGAAAAATGATAGCAACTGAACAATTTCTCATCTATGGCCAAAGTAACCAATGTGTATCATTTCCCCTTTTTTATATCTTTTCTTTGAATTAGTGGATCTTTCCCTGATAATGAGCTGGTGAAGGGTTGTTTATAAAACCATTTCCTGAATCCTTTTCAGTTTGAGAATCAACCATTAAACCAACCCTGGGATTTCCTAGTGGTCTCCTTTCCTAGAACCACCAATTTTACCTGCTTTTCTTTAGATCAGCCAAAATCAGCTAGGGGCTACAATCTACCATAGAGGACTTAATATGAGGGTTAGTAATAACCCAGCAGCTAAAAGTTGTTTCTGAATCAAATATTATATTTACCAGGTCATACTTGGTAAGTTTTTTCCATTTCTTTTAGCATGATCAGCTACGTGATCCTAAACTTATCCTGCTTTAGAGGGTCCCAGCATCCTATCTGCTGGCAGAGAATTCCCCAGAAGTGGCTACAGCTGAAATTTTCCAATAGTTTTATACATTTCTGATTTAGTATCTTTATTAATATAGGCAGCGTGGAGAATAAACCAAGCTTTATAAAACATGGTTTTATGTGCAAGCTTAGCTAGCTATGCTTTGTTCAACGATCTTCCAAAATGTGGCTTAGTATGATTTATGAACGGAATATTTTTTTAAAGAAATATCTGTTGCATTTTCAGTTTGGCACTCTGCTTAAAAGGTCTGTTGCAATTCAATTTATAATTTTTTCATGGACTCAGAAAAATTTATCTGCACAAACCGTGGGTGATGTCTGTGCCCTGTGGAATCTGAAGGGCAAACTTTGTGCAAACTCTGGTTGCGGAAGGCCCCTCTGGTTAATAAATAGCCTTTCCCACCTCTGCCTCCATGGCCCCTGGATTCAAAGGTAGAAAAGTTCTCTCTCTCTTTCTCTCTCTCTCTCTCCCTCTCTCTCCTTCCCTCCCTCCCTTTTTTCTTTCCTTCCTTTTTTCCTCTGACAATTATACAGTCTGACGATAACCATCAACAGTTCTCCCAGGCAAGTTATAAAATGAAATAAGTACAACAAAATAGTAATAACATCTAGGTTAAACTGCAATATTTCATCATTTGTCTCTTTATAGCACAGGCTTTAAAATGGAATTTGTCCGTTTTAAATTAAAGCAACATTAGAGTCTGAACCGAGATTTATTATTTAACCGAATAAAATTTATTCCAGTATTTGAGGGGCCGCGACAAAGAAGAGGGGGTCACATTATTCACCAAAGCACCCGAAGGCAGGACGAGAAGCAACAGATGGAAACTAATCAAGGAGAGAAGCAACCTAGAATTAAGGAGAAACTTCCTGACAGAACAATTAACAATTAACCAGTGGAACAGAAGTTGCCTCCAGAAATCGTGGGCGCTCCATCGCTGGAGGTTTTTAAGAAGAGACTGGACAGTCATTTGTCTGAGATGGTATAGGTTCTCCTGCTTGAGCGGGGGGCTGGACTAGAAGACCTCCAAAGTCCCTTCCGTAGTGCCGGATTATAAGGAAGTTTATATAATGTAAATTTACAGAGCGGCAACTCCCTTTCCTGGTTTAAGGTCATGAATAATTTCTATCCTTCAGGAATGTAGTTATCTCTGATTACTGGCTGGGCGGCAAGTGGTTGTGTTCCGCTTGTAGACTTCCAGAAGACGCTGGTTGGTCCTTGGAAAACCAGGATGCCTCCGTAAAACAAACTTGGTTTCTGTCATCCTTTCCATGGCATGATCTCTTAGGATGGACCAGATTCCCTGAAGTATTGCGAAACTGCCTGAACGTGTGAGATTTCGATGCTCACACCCTACTTGACTGGAAATCTCACCAAACCTCTGAGCCTTATGAAACATTTGACATTTAACCCATGAATGGGGTTGTGTCCCATCCGGAGGGCTGTGCTTTGGAGCAGAGAAGGTCTTCAGTTTATGAGATTGTATTTCCTCTATGATGTCAGGATTGAACAGGCAAAGCAGAACGCAGAAGGACCTTCTTATACACTTCTTTTAAATGTAATATTTCACCAATAGACAAGGTTTGGGGTTTCAGCCCTGCAAAAGTGGTTCTCAAAGTTGACAAGTTTAAGACATGTCGACTTCCACTCCCAGAATATTCCAGCCAGCATGGCTGCTGTGGAATTCTGGGAGTTGTAGTCTACCTGCCTTCAAGGATTCTGGCTGGGGAATTCTGGGAGTTGAAGTCCATCCCTCTTAAAACATGCTAACTGGGAAATTCTGGGAGTTGAAATCCACCCGTCTTGAAGCATTCTGGCTGGGGAATTCTGGGAGTCAAAGTCCATTTACCTTAAAACATGTTACTGGGGAATTCTGGGAGTTGAAGTCCACCCATTTTGAAGCATTCTGGCTGGGGAATTCTGGGTGTGGAAGTCCACCCATCTTAAACCTTATAGTATTAACCTTGTGCACTCTAAAGCTTCCTCCTTCCATTATGTATGCAAGATGGACAGTAATTAATATTTGTATGTTACTTATATGTAAGGGTGTGGATCTATATATATGTTGTATATGGTATGTTTAAATGTGTGTTATGTATGTGTACACTTTGAGAGCAAGCAACTAAATTTCATTTTTAATGTGTGCCATTGTGCCCACAGTAAAAAATAACAATAAAGATTATCTATCTATCTATCTATCTATCTATCTATCTATCTATCTATCTATCTATCTATCTATCTATCTCATACATCCATCTGTTCATTCATCTATCTATCTATCTATCTATCTATCTATCATCTATCTCTCTTTCTATCTATCTATCATCTATCTACCTATTTCATCCATCCATCTGTCCATTCATCTATCTATCATCTATCTATCTATCTATCTATCTATCTATCTATCTATCTATCTATCTATCTATCTATCTATCTATCTATCTATCTACCTATTTCTCCCATCCATCCATCTGTCCATCCATCTATCTATCTATCTATCTATCTATCTATCTATCTATCTATCTATCTATCTATCATCTATCTACCTATTTCTCCCATCCATCCATCCGTCCATTCATCCATCTATCCATCCATTTATCTATCTATCTATCTATCTATCTATCTATCTATCTATCTATCTATCTATCTATCTATCTATCTATCATCTACCTATCTCTCCCATCCATCCATCTGTCCATTCATCCATCTATTTATCTGTCTATCTATCTATCTATCTATCTATCTATCTATCTATCTATCTATCTATCATCTATCTACCTATTTCTCCCATCCATCCATCTGTCCATTCATCCATCCATCCATCTATCTATCTATCTATCTATCTATCTATCTATCTATCTATCTATCTATCTATCTATCTATCTATCTGTTGGTTGGGAATGCTATCAGTTTGATGCAGTGCCAAATCAGGCAAAAGGTGCCTTAATTGCCAATTGATCGGTAGCCACCAAGGACCAAATCAGCTGCGGAGGAGGCTCACCAGGCTGCACCTCTGCCGGTGGTGTCATGTCTTTGAGATGAAAAGAAGTTTCAAAATCCAGTTTCATTTGCAGATCAAATGCAGAGGAATCACAGGCAGCCAGCCCGCCCGCCCACCCGCCTGCTTTGCTGCCTCTTGGGCTACTCAGCTGACTTTCTCCCAAGACAGCTGAACTGAGTCATTTGTTCGTGGGAGCGGAAAATAAGCAGAGCTGAAACTAGGAGGACAAGAAACTCGACAAGTCAGGTGGATTACCACACCTTCCACCCTCTGCTACCTGGAGGAGGAGTTTAATTAGTTCAGGAATAACAACACAGGTGCATTTGCAGGTCAGGCCACCCAACCTGGACTCATTTCTCCACTTGCAAACTCGAGAGAGGATTTTCAGAATTTTTGCCGTGCAATTCTTACAGTTTTGCTTAGATCAGTGGTTCTTAACCTGGGCGATATTGCCCCCCAGGGGGCGATTTTGTTTTCAGGGGGGTGGTGGAACAAAAAGGGGTGATGCGGGGGCAAAGGAACAAAAGGGGCGATATGGGGGCGATGGAGCGAGAAGTTTTGGGGACACTTTTGAGACTTTTTCATACAGTGAATCGCTGCATATCTGTCGTACAAAACATCAGATCGCTCGCTATTAGTGGACTGAATTGTATTTTCAAATGTTCCTCCAGCTAGCTTCAGTACAGAACGCCGTACATATGTGAATACGCATCAAGTAGTCTTCAACTTATGACCACAAATGAGCCCAAAATTTCCATTGCTAAGCGAGACGGTTGTTAAGTGAATTTTGCCCCATTTTATGACCTTGTTAAGGGAATCACTGCCATTGTTAGAAACACAGTGGCAAAGTGAATCTGGCTTCTCCGTTGACTTTGCTTGTCAGAAACTCACAAAAAGGGATCACGTGACCCAGGGACGCTGCAACTGTCCTAAGTACATGCCAGTTGCCAAACGTCTGAATTCTGATCATGTGACCACGGGGATGCTGCAATGGTCGTAACTGTGAAAAATGGTTACTTTTTTCAGCGCCACTGTAAGTTTGTATGGTCATTAAATGAATTTTTGTAAGTCAAGGACTACCTGTACAGTAGATATTTCGGGAAATACTCATCAAAGTGAATTTTAGTGCAGCTTCGTTATTTTAAATATATATAAATTAATCGCGATTTATTGTTTCCATTTCCCGCTCTTACCAAACTGCTCTTTGGTTGTGTGTGTGTGTTCCAGATAGTGAGTTTTGAATTCAGGGCAATCTAAAGCTAGCAAACAAGCACCAACATCAGGCCATAACATGGTTCACATGGTTGACACTTATCTTTCGTGAAGCCAGCCATGGTAGCTTGTAAACCATGATTTATAGTTTGGCTCAATATACCCAGGGTGGTTTCCTGGATGTCTCTGGAATGTCCTTTGAGTTGCAAGTCAGATATTCATGACTCTTGTTAATGAGCTTCACTGCTTCGGTTGAAACTCCATGACTTTGCACAAACCCTAGTTTCCTGTTTATGCTGCATGTGGTTTTAAACGCTGAATCACAGTTTTTGCGGAAAGGTCTTGCCGGTGCTGACCTCTCTTTGCCTCCAGGGCAAGCCCAGCCTCATTGGATCAGAAGTGGACAATGGGCAAAATTGAGTGGCAGCATTTCGGCTTGTAACTTCTGCGGAGGGGGTCTTTCCAGAGCAGAGTCTGGAAAAACAACTGTGTTTTTGGAGGTTGTGTAAGAAGCTGTACCCCTATTTTGAGCCGCAAGAAGCTTCAGCAGCCGTAGGAAAAGGCTTGTGGGATATTCAAGGATACACCATGGCGGCTTGCCAAGCCCTGCTCCAAATCTTAAAGAGAAATTTCTTGATTTTTTGCCTTCTCCCTTTAGGGTTTCTGGTTCTGGGTCAAGAGAAAATCGAAGTCCTGGAGAATAAAGGTAAGTTTCGAACCTGTGCCCGCATTCCCTTTCTATTATTAAATAAAATGAAATAAAATGTTGTGATAAAAATATGTAATAATTTATATATTATTTAATTGAATTTACATAATAATTTATATACCGTATTTTCCGGCGTATAAGATGACTTTCTAAAGCACGGGTTCGTCTTATACGCTGAGTCGTCTTATATGCTGGAAATTACAGTAGTTTCCGGCGGATAAGACGACTTTCTAGGCATGGAAATTGCGCCGAAGTCGGGGGTAGTCTTATACACCGGGTCGCCTTACACGCCGAAAAGTACGGTATTGATTATCAAATAAATTAATTGAAATATTAATTATAAATTAATTGGAATAATTAAATCATTTGTATAATTTAGTTTATAACTTATATAAAATAAATTTATATAATTAGGAGGATTATATTACGGAGACAAATTCCTTGTGTGTTCAATCACACTTGGCCAATAAAGAATATTCTATTCCATATTCTTTTCTAGTATTTTATTCTGGAGTATAAGGTGTGATTTCCCCCCCCCCCCCGAACTTTTAATTCTAAAATGTGATCCCTGCACTTTTGTTTAGAGGTATATAAGGGGACGGAATAAAAATGTGCCTCTATCTATTGGGACCAGAATTTCTGTGGCTAAGCAAGATGGTTATTAAGGGGCCTGATTTTATTTATTTATTTATTTTATTTATTTATGAGACTTATATACCGCTTTAAGTGCAAGCACTCTCTAAGCGGTGTACACCAGTAAGCAACGTATATATATATTTACATTGCCCCCAACAATCTGGGTCCTCATTTGACCTACCCCGGAAGGATGGAAGGCTGAGTCAACCTTGAGCCGGTGAGATTTGAACCGCTGACCTGCTGAACACAGTCAGCTAAAGTGGCCTGCAGTACTGCACTCTAACTGCTGCGCCACCTCGGCTTTTATGAGCTTTTTGCAACAGTTGTTGGTGAATCACTGCAGTTGTTAAGTGAATCACACAATTGTTAAGCAAATTTGGCTTTCCCCATTGACTTTGCTTGTTGGAAACCAGTTGGCAAGATTAGAAATGGTGATCAGGTGATCCTGGGACCTTGCAACCATCATAAATATATGCTGGTTGTTGTAAGTCACTTTCTTCAATGATGTAACTTTGAACAGTCACTAAAGTTTGAAAGTTAATAAAAAACTTAATTCTAACTTTTTGTTCAGTCTGGCATAGACCTTCAGTCTACTCTTTCTCCTTGGAGTTGGACTACAGCAGTGGTTCTCAACCTTTCTAATGCCGCGACCCCATAATACAGTTCCCCATGTTGTGGTGACCCCCAACCACTTATACATCACCGGGTGCCAGGGGCGTGGCCAAAGAAAAGGGGAAAAAATGGCGGACAGCCTTGTTTGGCGACCCCCGTGAAATGGTCGTTTGACCCCAAATGGGGTCCCGACCCACAGGTTGAGAACCACTGGACTACAGTAACACTCATATTTAATAGGCATAAGCAAAGGAAATCAGTGGCTTTTTTCAAAAACTTGAAAACTCATCACACAGAACAAAGTCCAACCAGTGAATTTTTTCACTGCAAAATGGAAAAACAGACACAAGTGAGGCTCTCCATGGGTAACATTTGTGACTTCCTTGGCCTCAAATTTGCCAAATTATTTTGTGATTCCTTTTTTAGAAATGCACAGGCACACTTAAAGAGGGATAGACAACTTACTTTTAGAACAAATGGTTGTTGTTGTTGTTTAACAAATAACCATCAGTGAGTGTTTCAGAACATTTGTTCAAAAAGAATTCAGCCTCCTCTACATCCAGTCATTCAGATGCAGGCAGTCCTCGACTTACGACTGCAATTGAGCCCAAAATTTCTCTTGCTAAGAGAGACATTTGTTAAGCGAGTTTTGCCCCAGTTTACAACCGTGCACGGTTATGCAATGAGTCACTGCACTTGTTGTTAGGAATATGGCTGTTAAGCTTTGCTTGTCAGAAGGTCGCAAAAGGGGATCGTGTGACTTTGGGACACTGCGACCGTCGTAAGTATGAGTCAGTTGCTAAGGATTTGAATTTTGAGCACGTAATCATGGGGATGCTTCAAAGGTCGTCAGTGTGAAAAGACATCCATAAGTCACTTTTTTCAGTGCTGTTGTTAAGTTTGAACGGTCACTAAATAAACTGTTGTAAATCGAGGGCTACCTGTAGTCCTCAGCTTACAATCACAGTTAGGACCAGAAAATTGATCATTAAGGACAGAGAGCGTTAAGTAAGACATCCCATGGTTGCAATTGGCAACCTTCCTGCCAGCTTCTCCCTTTGACTTTGGTTGTCAGAAACCAGCTGCCCAGGTCACAAATGGTGACCACATGATCTCAGGGCGCTGCAACCATCACAAACGGTTGCCAAAGGCCTGAATCACAGTCACAGGAGTGCAGGGATGCTGCAATGGTCATAAGTAAGGAGGGGTCCTGGGTGCTCTCTGAACTTCGTTGTTTTCTTGCCGACATTTCATTACCCAACTAGGGAACAAGTTATGTAATGATGTCACCTAGCTGGAGCATGAAACATCGCAAGTAAACAGCCCAGCTCAGAGAGCAGCAAGGACCCCACAGTCATTCTCCTCCCCCCCCCTCCTCCTCCTCCCTTCTAGCACTGATGGTGTTCCCTAGTTTTCCTGCTCCAACCATGGGGTGGGTTGAAAGATTTAGCAGTTTTCCTTGCTTCACTCAACCCTGGCTAACTTAACAGTGGTTCCTGGTTTTGTACGACACGCTAAATTGCAAGCAATCCTCGTTTAACAACCAGTTGCTTAACGGCCATTTGAAGTTACGGTGGACCCCACAAAACTATACTTATGACCCGGTTCTGTAGTTCTGACGGCTGCATATGGACCTTTGTGGTCACATGACTGCATTCGGAGTGCTGAGATCACCTTTGCAGCCAGTTACAGTATTCTGTTGTCATATGATTGAGATTTTTGATGGTTTTTCCTGGTTTCCAGCAAAAAAATGCCCGTAAGAATACATTGATTCGCTTAACGACCATCCCATTCACTTTAACAACTGCTGCAAAAAAAAGCTATAACTTTTGAGTTTGCTTCTACTTACGACTGTCATGACTTAAAGTGCAAATTCCAGGCTCCGTTATATTCCTAAGTCAACGCTGTAAACATTGGATGTTCCCGCTCTGACAACTGATGAAAAGCTTAGCCATTTTCTCTTTTTGCTTTTAACATGCTTTTCCTTCTATTTAGAGATCAGGTGCAGAAGGGGGTGAATGCTTGAACTCAGCTAGCCATAATCATAAACGCTGCTTTGTGGGAACCCAAGGACGAATTGATAACATTTTGGGGGGCTGGAGAAGGAGCCCGTGTTTCAGGCTAATTGGAGAATGTGATTTATGACTGCTTGTTGGGGTGGGAGTTGCAATTTGTTACTTTGTATCTAGGGCAAGGGAATTTAGTTTTGGGGTTCAGCTACGTAGTGCCGATACTTTGTTTCCTGAATAAAATGTTCTTTAAGAAAGAATTCTTGCCTTGAAGTTCTTTTGATGGGTTTCATCTATCACAGTGGTTCTCAACCTGTGGGTCGGGACCCCATTTGGGGTCCAACGACCATTTCACGGGGGTCGCCAAACAACGCAGTCCACCATTTTTTCCCCCCCTTTTCCTTAGCTGTGCTACTCCCTTTATTCTATTGGCTTTTGAAAGCCAATAGAATAGACTCTCTTGAATAGAGTCTAATTCTATTGGCTTTCCAAAGCCAATAGGAATTGTCCAGGCTGTCTCTGCCCTGCTGAGCCCACCAAAAGTCCCATTCTGCAAACGGTGCTGCACTAGTGGAGTAGTCCTCGACTTACGACCAGTTGAGTAGTCCTCGACTTACGACCGGTTGGGGGTCGCCACTGATCTATCAGAACCAAGACATTACCTGTATAAGCCTTGCCAGGCTAAATTGTTCTGAACAAGTTTGTATTGGTAGAGCCAGAGTTGCTTGTTGCAGCCCAATTAACAACACATTTACACATGCAAGCAGTCCTTGACTCACGAGTCAATTATTTATTTATTATTCATTTAGTGACCGTTCCAAGTTACAGCATCACTGAAAAAGCGACTCATAACCATTTTTCATACCATTGCAGCATCCCCATGGTCACAGGATCAAAATTTAGACACTTGGCAACTGGCAGGTATTGATGATGGTTGCAGTGTCCTGGGGTCAGTTGTTAAGGCAGTCTTGCCCCATTTCACGACCTTTCTTGCCACAGTTGTTAAGTGAATCGCTGCAGCTGTTAAGTTAGTAACCCGGTTGTTAAGTGAATCTGCCTTCCCCATTGATTTTGCTTGTCAGAAGGTTGCAGAAGGGGATCACGTGACCCCAGGACACTGACCATCATAAGTACATGCCAGTGGCCAAACATCTGAATTTTGATCTGTGGGGACCATGGGGAAAATCATAATAAGTCACTTTTTTAAGTGCTCTTGTAACTTTGAATGGTGACTAAACAAACTGTTGTAAGTCTGTATTCTATATTATGCGTTCTTTCTCCCAGCCCATATTAATTTAGCTTGGCAGCCCTGGTGCAAGATCTTACTTTTCTGCCTTCTTTCTCTTCCCAGGGGTGAGCCTGCCCTGCAAAGCCATACAGTCACAACCCAATCCGACACGTCAGGAGTGGAAGTTCCAGAGAGATGGCATCACCCTGCTCTTTTACCATGGCAACAAGTTCACAGGTGGGTAGTCCGACCGACTGGGTGATTACTGAGTGGTCCACACTCCAGAAGAGAGGCTTAAGATACAGGAGGATCTGGACAGACTTGAACATGGGGCTCTATGTAACAAAATGAAATTCAAGGGTGAAAAAAGTAAGGTTCTACATTTAGGCAAGAAAAACCAAATGTACAGGTATAGTCTAGGGGTACCTTGCTCAATAGTAGTAACTGTGAGAGGGATCTTGGAGTCCTAGTAGACAATCCCTTAAATATGAGCCAGCCATGTGCTGCAGCTGCCAAAAAAGCCAACACAGTGCTAGGCTACATTAACAGAGGGATAGAATCAAGATCACATGAAGTATTAATACCACTTTACAATGCCTTGGTAAGGCCACACTTGGAATACTGCATCCAGTTTTGGTCACCATGATGTAAAAAAGATGTTGAGACTCTAGAAAGAGTACAGAGAAGAGCAACAAAGAGGATCAGGGGACTGGAGGCCAAAACATATAAGGAACGGTTGCTGGAATTGGGTATGTCTAGTTTAATGAAGAGAAGGACGAGGGAGGACATGATAGCAGTGTTCCAATATCTCAGGGGCTGCCCCAAAGAAGAGGGAGTCAAGCTATTCTCCAAAGCGCCTGAAAGCAGGACAAGAAGCAATGGATGTAAAACTAACCAAAGAGAGAAGCAATCTAGAACTAAGGAGAAATTTCCTGATAGTCCGAACAATTAATCAGTGGAACAACCTGCCTCCAGAAGTTGTGATTGCTCCAACATTGGAAGTTTTTAAGAAGAGACTGGACAGCCATTTGTCTGAAATGGTATAGGGTTTCCTGCCTGAGCAGGAGGTTGGACTAGATGACATCCAAGGTCCCTTCCAACTCTATTATTGTTGTTGTTGTTATTTTCCAAACTCCGTGTGACTCTATGTTTGTTGGGATTTTGGTCTGGAACAACCCCTTGCAACAGGGTGCTTCCCAATGAGTTAGAATGGCCAAAATCTGTGCTGGCTGTGGGTTATGGGACCTAATCCAAGAAATTCGGATGGTGCCAGTCTGGGGAAGAAGTTGTCATAGTGTTTCTCGACCAGGGAAGCTTGAAGTTGTGTGAGCTTCAACTCCCAGAATTCTGCAGCCGGGGAGTTGAGGTCCACTCATCTTTAAGCAGCCAAGCGCTGGCAGATATGATGTGCCTGGCCCAAATCTGGAAAGGTAGATTAATATCTCTATACAGTAATCCACAACTTCTGATCACAGTTGGACCCCAAAATTTCCATCGCTTAGTGAGACATTTGTTAAGTGAGTTTTGCCCCATTTTACAACTGTGCACGGTTACTCAGTGAATCACTGCAGTTGTTAAATTAGTCACACGGTCATTAAGTGCATCTAGCTTCCCCATTGACTTTGCTTGTCAGAATGTCGCAAAAGGGGATCACGTGACCCCAGGAGACACTGCGGCCGTCATAAGTATGAGTCAGTTGCCGAGGGTCTGGATTTTGATCACGTGACTGGGGGGATGCTGCAATGATCATAAGTGTGAAAAATGGTCCTAGATCACGTTTTTCATTAAATGTTTAACTTCAAACGGCCACTAAATGGACTACCTGTATTTATGTACACAAGCAAGCAGAGGCATCTCGCCCAAAGAGGGAGCAACTTAAAGAGAATAAGAATCACTTTATACAGATATAGCGGGATTCTTTCTGACTCTTTTCTTTCTCTTGTGTGCCTTTCTTCAGATAACTACAAGGATCGCGCCACGTTCACCCCGTATGAGATCCACCTCACGTCGGTGACCCGCAAAGACTCAGGCTTGTACACTTGCGAAGTCCTCGGAGACTCTTTTTCACAGTCGCAGGTGCAGCTGGTTGTGCAAGGTACCCGCTCCACTTAAGGACGCCCCGGGCCTAGAAGTCGGGACTCCACTCTCAGTCGGGGGGGGGGGGGTGCCCAGGCCCTCTTGAGTTGGAGGAAGGGATCGTTTGAGCTCTGCAAAACGTAAACGGGGCTGGCAAACATTTTAGCAAGAAAACTAAAGACTTGTGTCAATGTAGTCTTGTGGAAAGAAGGACTGGGGGGGGGGACATGATATTGCAGTATTTGAGGGGCTGCCCCAAAGAAGAGGGGGGTCCACCTAACATTCATTGAGCAGGGGGCTGAAGTCCTCCCCTTCAAGCTTCTATTCTATTCCATTCCATTCTATTCTAAAGCCAATCACACGGCCCAATTCTTTTTTTTTTTGTGGCAGTCATTAAGCAAACGTGACAATTGTAGAGTGAATGCCGTGGTAATTAACTGAAATCATTGTGTTTCCATGTGGCGGGTTTTGCCACAAACTGTTTGTTTGTTTGTTTGTTTATTTATTTATTTATTTGTGAGACTTATATACCGCTTTAAGTGCAAGCACTCTCTAAGCGGCGTACACCAGTAAGCAATGTATATATATATATTCTGAGGTTTTCGCGGGTATTTATATGTAGGTCTTTGGTTGTTCGGGTTTTCTCCCACGTAAAACTTCCAATTTTACGCGGGAGAAAACCCAAACAACCAAAGACCTACATATATATATATTTACATTGCCCCCAACAATCTGGGTCCTCATTTTACCTACCCCGGAAGGATGGAAGGCTGAGTCAACCTTGAGCCGGTGAGATTTGAACCGCTGACCTGCTGAACACAGTCAGCTAAAGTGGCCCTGCAGTACTGCACCCTAACTGCTGCGCCACCTCGGCTCTGCACTGCAAATTGGCTGATTTGAGGTCATGTGACTGAGGGTGGGTGGGGACAGGGCTGGACATTGGAACTTTGAAACTACGAGTAAGTACCTTTTTTGTCATAAGTTGAGGACTGCCTGTACAACTTTCCCACGGCAGCCATTTTGCACTTGTGGCACCTCATACTCCCCAAATTGGCATTCTAAACTGTGAGCCCTTCTCTTCTTCGGCAGTGCCCGCCGCCAAGCCCACCGCCCACGTTCCTTCAGTGGTGACCATTGGAAACAAGGTGGTCCTTAGATGTGAGGAGACCGAGGCCAACCCCAGGCCGACTTTCAAGTGGTTCAAGAATGACGTCCAGATGCCCCCGGATCCCAAAACCAGCACCATCTTCAAGAATTCGTCCTACACAATCGACTCGGACACAGGCGTGTTGGTATGTTCCTGCATTTCTGATTTTGAGCTGTGTTGATCGGGGGGGGGGGGGGCTGCAAGTTGCATGCCTCGCTTCCACCCGGTAATTGGTATGGGTTAGGTGGGGGGGCTTACATTCATGGGCTTACATTCCTAGCTGAATATCGGGAAGGGCAGGAATGTTTACAGATTCACAGTCTCACTATCAGATCCTGACAACCTCATATAGAGGAATGTCCATAACTGTTGAAATATCTTTTAAGATCTGGGAGATTCTCAAGAGTCAGATGTGGTGGTTGACTGTGGTGGTCAAGATTATTAAATATCAAATATTTTCACAACTGTAGCAACTTCAACATACTTGAAGAACAGATTCCCATACTTTGACAATAAACCGGGGTCACTCAACCTTAGCAACATTAATATGTCCAGACTCCTACTGATGAAGGTATCTACTTGTGCTTCTCAATCTTGCAACTTTAAAGTGGGTGGACTTCAACTCCCAGAATTCCCCAGCCGGCCATGTTGAAGTCCACCCATCTGGAAGCATGCTGGCTGGGGAATTCTGGGAGTTGAAGTCCACCCCCTTAAAGTTGCAAGATTGAGAAGCACAAGTAGATACCCTCATCAGTGCTACAAGGGGAGAAGGGGGGGGGTTGCAGAGAGATGGAGGAGGATTTGGGGGGGGGGGTCCTTTGGCTGTCCCAAAGGTGCTTTTTCCCAAAGGCAACTGGACTTTCTTAGTTTTTTTCTTGAAAATGTTTCACTTCTCATCCAAGGAGCATCTTCGGTTCCGAAGAAATTGCAAGATTGAGAACTTCTAATAGACAGCTCGTTCAGATTTAGGGGTTATCCTAAAGTCAAAAAACAAACTAAACTACCCAACCTATAGTGACAGAGGGTCAAAACAGTCCTTGAGTTTAATGAAGCCTGCCCATTCCACTCCTAACTTGAAAACTCGTGGGAGTGAATCTTGTACCTTGAATGAGATGACTCCCTCGTTCATTAAAACACAGGCCGTTTGCTAAGCGCACCGTGAGGTATTTCGGGTGGGGAAGGCCACGTGCGGGGGGCTAGTGATGGAACAGGCCCCCAAGGCCTCCTCAACCCACTAAGATACCTCATGCTTCCCCCTTTTCTATTCCTGGTTTTGGGGAACAGGAGAGTCGGTGGAAGCCCCCTGGCGTTATAATACCGTGCGAGTTCTATTCTATTCTATTCTATTCTATTCTATTCTATTCTATTCTATTCTATTCTTAACGCAAGGACTGCTCGTATTTGAGCAGTGCCATTGTGGTTTTTCTTCCACACACCCATTGCAGAATAGGAATGTTTGCAGAATAGGAATCCCAGAGAGATTTTGGATGACTACTGGCTTAACCTGTTGAGGAGACAGGTGTGTTCTTGATCGAGAATTGAGGTCCTTTTCTCTTTCCTCAAGGCATTTGAGCCCGCCATGGCCCTGGACACGGGCGACTATTCCTGTGAAGCCGAGAACAAGGTGGGCCCCCCCCAGAGATCGGAGGTGATTCACATGGAAACCAGTAAGTAAGCAGCTTGGCATCTCTCCTGCGGGCACCAGCTCTTTGGGGTGGCATGCTCTGCCATCTCTTTGACCCTTGATATCCAATTGTGTTTTGCAATGCAATGCAAAGGGGTTGGTGGACATTCCTAATTTTACAGAGTAGTGATATGGTCCAAAGTGAACCAGTTGAATTTGAATTCCATTGTCGTCGTGCAACAGATGTGATATTCCAACAGAACAACGTTGTGTTTGTGAACTTTAGCAGCTTTTAAATGTCAGAACTCCAACTCCCAAAATTCCCCAATCAGCAGAGCTGGCTAGGGAATTCTAGGAGTTGGGAGTCCAGACATCTTAAACTTGCTAAGGGTGAGAAACATTGTGTCATGGTTCCGAAAAGAAGCAGCTTTTCAAAGAACTTTGAGGCTTATTCACCTTAAAGAATCCTTTATTTTCTGCATAGCTTCGGCACTAACAAAGTTAAGCCAAAAACTGAATCTTCCCTTCCTCAAACACCCATAACAAAGCATAACTCACTCCTTCATTTTACAGTCATCAATCACATTCTCCAATTAATGTGAAGTGTGAAGTGCCCCTCCCAGTTACAACTGACCTTGGCAACACTGTGCTCAAACATTGTTATGATTAACTAGCAGATTTTCCCATCCACTAGGCTAGTATTATCTGCTTTAACTCTAGAAGTGCTACACAGGCTAAATAAGACAGATTTGCTTCTTCATACATGGCAAGCAAGAACATCCGATGTTAGCAGTCTTAACACATTGCTTTAAAACAGAGGTCCCCAACATGTTGGGCACCAGGGACCGGTTCTGTGGAAAAAGATTATTAAGCGGACCGGAGATTGCGTGGTTTTGTGTGCTGCCTGCATCCACAGATGGGACTTTGTGTGGACTGGTTGCAGGCATGCCGCGGTCCAGTATTGGTCCACAGACCGGGGTTGGGGAACCCTGCTTTAAAGTATCTCTGAATAAACAGGATCCTTATAGTTGATATATTTTTATTGATATATACTGGTAGTCCTCCACAACAGTTCATGTAATGACTGCTCGAAGTTACAGCAGCACTGAAAAAAGTGGCCTGTGACCATTTTTCACACTTAATGACTGTTGCAGCATCCCTAGAGTCACCTGATCAAAATTCAGATGCTTAGCGAGACTCTTCTCCAAAGTGGCTGCCGAAGAGTGAGTGACTTTCTTTCTCTTACGATCTTCTGTGCTCGCTGCCAGATTTGGTAGTTTTGCAGTTTTGCCCCCTGGATTTGAATGAACGGGGGCACTTAGGAGTGACCCAAAACAACTTTGGGATAGTTGCAGACCTACCTGGGAGGGGGAATTTTGAAGATTGCAGCTCCCGATGGGAGCAGCTGGAAAATCAAAGGGTGTTTACATCTTTTCCTATCAGCAGAACATTTTTGTAAGCATGCCTGTGTTTTTTTAAGTTCACTTTTTGAACTTCTCTTTTTGTTCTTATCTTTAAAGGTTAATTGGCTGGCTGAAAGCTGATTTATTTCAACCCCTGCTGGATTCTTTCTGTTTTGTTTTTGTTTTTTCCTTTTTTTCTTCTTCTTTGATTTATTTGACTGCTCTTATCAACATCTGCTTTGTATGGAAGCAAAGCACATGCTTCTGGATTTGTATTTGATTACAAAAACTTTTTGGATCAAAATAGTAAGAAAATATCTTCTTTGTTTTCTTTGCTTGCTCCCTGATTTGAGCAACAAAATATTGGATTACATGGAAAGAAGTAGAAGTCTGACTTCAAGGGGGAAAGCAGAGTCTGGCTAGCAACATGCAAGCTTTAGCTGAATTTTTTTCTAAAAGATTTGATGAACTAATAAAGGCCGTGGAAAACATTTTGAAAAATCAGACACTAAAGTATTAAACCCACAAAAAGAACTTGTTCTCAAAGTAGCAGATTCGTTGGGAAGAAACATAGGCATAAAGCAACACTGTGAAAAATATTGAGAAGAAATGCGATTTCCCAGCTGTAAATTGGCCGGAAAGAAATATAGACTCAGAAATATTAGCATCGACTCAATAACAACTTCTGGAAGCTTAAAACTGCTTTTTATATAATAGCAGAGGACTCTCTGGATGTATGTGGCAAATAGGATTTTTTAAGGGGTTTGAAGGAGAGTGGGAAATGAACTTAATACATCTAATTGATAGATGATCTTATCTGGTTTTTTGGGAGGGAAGATAAATTGGATTGGGAGATTGGACATTGTATTTAATTAATCAGCAATTGATAAGAAATGGTATAAAGAAATAAACTTGTATATTTGATCTGGGACCAATTAGGGTTAATATTTAGGGTGATTTGGGATTGAAACCATGGCACATTTTCTTAACAGGGTTTTGGAATCTTGTCTTTCTCTTATTATTGTTCACAATTTTATTAATTTTATACTTTTATATAATATGTTTATTATGATTGTTTTTCCTATTAACTATTTTGTTATTAATATAGTTTATAGATGACAGGCTAATAAGTTGTAAATAGGTTTAGTAGTTTAATAGTTTAAAATTCTTTGGACCTATTTCTCAAGGAGTGGGAAACTAACGTTGCTGTACTATATTAATCAGCATTAAACTATGGAGGATGTTCGCTGTATATCTGTTAGTCTTTTTTCTTTTTCTTTAGACACTTTTTCATTTTCATATCTTTGTTGCGTTTTTTTATTCTTTTGCCCTTTGGTAAATATTGTGGCATTTAGTGCTTTTACCTTCTTCGAATAAAATAAAATTTCAATAAAATTTAGATGCGTAGCAACTGGACTCATATTTAGGACGGTTGCAGTGTCCCAGGATCACGTGATCCCCTTTTCTGACCTTCTGGCAAGAAAAGTCAAAGGGGAAGCCAGATTCACATAACCATCTTTGCTACAGTAAACAACTGTAGTGTTTCACTTAACCACTGTGGGAAGAAAAGTGATACAATGGGGCAAACCTCACTGAACAACCGTCTTGCTTAGGGACAGAAACTGTGAGCTCAGTTGTGGTGGTAAGTCAAGGACCACCTATATTTCTTTTCTTCGAATCGACTTCTGCTTTAAGTGGGATTCTATCTGGAATGCTCAAAGATAAACGCATAAAAGGGAGCAGGACATAAAAAGGATGCTCCTGAGGGCTAATTTTATTCCATTTGATTGGCCATCGTTGGGCCAAGATTGGATGAACGCTGATCAACAGCCTGCTGGTGGTTTTCTGCTTTGTAGAAGCATCTAAATCCTGGCAGTCTTGAGAGTTACACCTTCAGTCTTTCTTGTGGTTGATCCATTTTTATTGCTCTGCAGGTGAACTCAACGTGGGTGGGATCGTGGCGGGCGTGGTGGTTCTCCTCATCATTCTGGGACTGGTCATTTTTGGGATTTGGTTTGCTTACAGTCGGGGCTATTTCAACAGTAAGTGGCCAGTGGCATCTTTCTTGTTTTCACAAACAAGCAGGAAAAATGTAATTATTATTATTATTATTATTATTATTATTATTATTATTATTATTATTATTTGGGTTTTCTAGTACTGTTAATTTAACTCCCGCCCTCTGAGGCTGAGGGGGTATCAGAGGAGAATGAAGACCAGAAAGCAAATTTGCTAAGATTTGGGAACTTGATGGAGTTTAGTAGCCATCAAGATCGTCTTAGCAAGCCTGCAGATAGCTCACAAAAACCAATATTGAGGCGTGCCGGTTGTCCTCGGCGTACGACCACAGCTGGGAGCAGAATTTCCACTGCCAAGCAAGGCGGTTGTTAAGTAAGTGGCACCCAATTTTAGGACCTCTTTTGTCACAGTTGTTGAGTGTATCGTCATTAAGCGTATCTGGCTTCCCTCATTCACTTTGCTTATCAGCAGAGAAGGTTGCTTAGCAACTGTGGCCGGAAAGGTCATAAAATGGGGCAAAATTCAACTGTCTCACTTAACAAAGGAAATTTGGGGCCCACTTCATGGTCGTAAGTTGAGGACTACCTGTACTCCTTTGAAGCTATTCAGGCTGGGGAGTTCTGGGAGCTGAAGTCTACTCTTCCTAAATGTATCAAATTTGCTGGAAAATGCGGGGTCCCTGGGGGGCTGATCCAGTTGGAGAGAAAGCAAACAGAACTGAATTTTGGTGGTTGGATTGATGGACTTTGATCCTTTCTAACCCTGTAAGAGAGACATGATCACCTCCTCTCTTAGCTAATGCAGGGGTCCCCAACCCCCGGGCCATGCAGCATGCCAGCAACCGGTCCGCACAAATAAGCAAAGCCCCACCCGCGGGATGCAGGCAGCATTCAAAACCACGCACCCTCCGATCCGTGGCAAAACCTCTCTCCACGGAATCGGTCCCTGGTGCCCCAAAGGTTGGGAACCTCTGGGCTAACAGATTATTTGTCTTTTTTCTTCTTTTTCAGAAAGAACAACGTGAGTAGCCATTTCTTCCTTCTTTGCCACGTAACCACCGGCTGTCCTGCCGTGAGATTCCCCTTTCGGGGTGGGTGCGGGAGGAGCACAGTTGATCCTGGCACAGCCCCTTTCTCTCTGATTCATGGGATTTAGTCCACGGATGAAAAGTGGGAGACACAAATTCATTTAAAAAAGCAAAGTACAGGTAGTCCTCAAGTCACGACTGTTTGCTTAGTGACTGTTTGAAGCTGTGACTGGTTCTCACACTTAGAAGCATCCCCATGGACACTTGATCAACATTTGGGGAATTATATTTATGACAGTTGCAGCATCCAGGGGTCCTGTGATCACCATTTGCGACCTTCCCAGCCAGCTTGTGACCAGTGAAGTCAATGGAGAAGCGGGCACGGAAGGTCACGCATTGGGATATATGATGTCTCGCTTAACGAGTCTCCTGCTTAGTGACCAATTTTCCAGGCCTTATTATAGTTGTAACTCTAGGACTACCTGTACAGTAAATGAAAAGTCAGGAAACAAAAATAATCAAAATAATGAGCCGAGGTGATGCAGCCATTAGAGTGTAGTACTGCAGGCCACTTTAGCTGACTGTGTTCAGCAGGTCAGCGGTTCAAATCTCACCGGCTCAAGGTTGACTCAGCCTTCCATCCTTCCGGGGTAGGTAAAATGAGGACCCAGATTGTTGGGGGCAATGTAAATATATGTATATACGTTGCTTACTGGTGTACACCGCTTAGAGAGTGCTTGCACTTAAAGCGGTATATAAGTCTCATAAATAAATAAATAAATAAAATCAACATTCAAACAATAAACCAGTGTTCCCCAGCTTTGAGCCCCTGGGAATTATGGGTGTAAATTCCCAGAATCCTCCAATGGACCATTTCCAGCATGTCATTGAACTCCCAAGTTGGAGAAGACATTTGGGAGTTGATGCCCACCCCTCTTAAAGCATGCTGGCCAGGGAATTCTGGGAGTGGCAGAACACCTATTTTAAAGCATGCTGGCTGGGGAATTCTGGGAGCTGAAGTCCACCTATTGTAAAGGATGGCTGGGGAATTCTGGGAGTTGAAGTCCACTCATCTTCTCCTTCTCTGATCTTTTCCAGCAGTGGCAGTAAGAAGGTCATTTACAGCCAGCCTTCCAATCGAAGCGATGTAAGTAGAAGCAGAAACTCACCAGGTTCTCTCCCCAGGAATTTGGGTCACCAAAGGCTGATTTTGGACTTCTGGTTTTAATGGGTGGTGGACAAAGCTTTTTGCAGCCTCAGAGGGCTTATAATAATATTTGGCTTCGCATTCCCAGTTTTCAGGGGGTTGGACTAGATGATCTCTAAGGTCCATTATTATTATTACTATTACTATTATTATTATTACCATTACAATTACCATTACCATTATTATTATATGTTTTAGAACTTAGAAATTTTGTGTTTTTAAAGTGTCTGAAGATATCTGAATTGGAACCAAGTGACTATCCAGAAATACTTTCTACTAAGGCAGACTTTTAGAGAAAAACTATTCTGGACAATGGAAATGCAGATGGTCCTCGATTTAACAACCACAAATTGGGATCAGGATTTCAGTCACCAAGTGATGCACGATGGGCGGCGTATAAATTTAATGAATAAATAAACGTGATCCTGAAGCCAGCCATCTCATGACCATTTACAATCATTTTGTACTGTGCTCATTAGGCAAATCACACAGTTGTTAATTGAATCATGTGGTCATTAAGTGAATCCAGCTTCTTGAATTTAACTTTGTTTGTCAGAAGCCAGCTGGGAAGATGACAAGTCGTGATCACATGGCACTGCCAGCTGCTTGCCAAGTGCCCAGATCATGATTGTATAACGTAGTGTGACAGTCGTAACTTCGAGAACAGGCCAGGTGTTATATTTTTGACACCGTCATAATTTTGAACTGCCGCTAAATGAATAGTCATAAGTCGAGGACTGCCTGTAACGCTTTAGGCCTTGAACAAATCATATAAAAGGCATGCTTTGAACATTTGGGGAGAACCAAGCTATTTATTTTTAGAATTAAATATTACTGAGCTGTGCAGTTGGGATTGTGGTAATTTGGTCATCTTTGTCAGATGCCATTTGGAGCATAGACAAACATCTAAGATATATTTGTTTTCTTAGCATAAATTTTTATTAGTTTATAATGTAGCATACAAAGAAAATACAAAAACAAATAGGGAAATTAGGGAAGAGAAAAGTGGAGGAAATCAAGGGGAAAAAGGAAAAAGAAGGCATTGACTTCCAACTCAAAAAGCCACCACAGTTCTAGGCTGCATTAACAGAGGGATAGAATCAAGATCACGCGAAGTATTAATACCACTTTACAATGCCTTGGTAAGGCCACACTTGGAATACTGCATCCAGTTTTGGTCACCACGATGTAAAAAAGATGCTGAGACTCTAGAAAGAGTGCAGAGAAGAGCAACAAAGATGATTAGGGGACTGGAGGCTAAAACACATAAGGAACGGTTGCTGGAATTGGGTATGTCTAGTTTAACGAAGAGAACACGAGGGGGGGACATGATAGCAGTCTTCCAATATCTCAGGGACTGCCCCAAAGAAGAGGGAGTCAAGCTATTTTCCAAAGCACCTGAAGGCAGGACAAGAAGCAACGGGTGGAAACTGATCAAGGAAAGAAGCAACCTAGAACTAAGGAGAAATTTCCTGACAGTTAGAACAATTAACCAGTGGAACAACCTGCCTCCAGAAGCGGTGAATGCTCCAACACTAGAAGTTTTTAAGAAGAAATTGGACAGCCATTTGTCCGAAATGGTGTAGGGTTCCTGCCTGAGCAGGGGGTTGGACTCGATGACCTCCAAGGTCCCTTCCAACTTTATTATTATTATTATTATTATTATTAACATCAAACCTCAACTTTTTACTTTTACAAAACAATATAAACTAGTCATTTCAATAACAACAGATCTCTCTAATTGGTAAAGCCCAAAATCAAAGTTTCATTTTTTTCCACCTCGAGCACAGTCCAGAAGCAGTTTCCACATAGAAATAAAAATATTTTTGTTTTTTTCTTTAATCAAAATGGTCAATTTAGCCATTTCTGACAACTCATCTCAGCTTCTGTAGCCATTCAGCCATAGTGGGAATTGAAACATTCTTCCATTTTTGTGCGTAAAGCACTTGCTGCCGAAAAACATATATAACATCAAATTTCCAATTTTTTTTCCAGGTCTTTGTCCATTAACTGCAAGAGAAAAGTCTCTGGTTTTCTTTCTATATTCACTTTAAGAATTTTCTGTATTAAGATATGAATCCTACTCTAATATTTCTTTGCTTTATCACACGTCCACTATAAATGATTTTAAAACTCCCTTCTTTGCTATTACATTTACAACATTCATTTTCTATCTTTATTATTTTCTGGTATATCAAAGCATTTGTTTTCTCCTCTTGATTTTTTTCAGGGTGACTTTAAACAGACATCTTCCTTCTTGGTCTGATCGTGGCTTACAGGATTCGTGTTTTAAACTGTTCCCCGCTCAGGATTCCTGTAAATGTTCCCGATGGATCTTTGTAATTAAGTGTGATTTTTTTTCAATGGTTGTTTTTTTTAATATATAAATATATATATGTACAAAAAAATAGTTTGCCTTTACTTATTTTTTTAAACAGGAGCTATTTAAAAATGCTGTGCTTCCAGCCTTCTTTCAGGTTATTCATTGTTTAGGAACTTGACCATTGTGTTCTTGTAAAAAAAAAAAAAACCCAACTGAATTCCATAGTGTGCCTAATTTTTTTTTTAGCTAATATGTCACTCAAATTCAGTTTGAGATAGTTATGGATTTAAGGCCAGGGGTTAGGAAGTTGATCCAGTTGAATTTCTGTCCTGCAAAAACAGTCATTTGCAACCTTGTGTAAGGACCCACCCCACTTTACATCTTAAGAAGACAGAACTCTTGGAATATTTCTTCCAACAGGCATCCTTTGTTAAGAGAAAATGGTTGCAGGCATTCTAGACAGGACCTGGGGGCCAAGCCCTACGGTTCAAGGTTTTAAGGGGTTCCCAGCAGCCCCACCCCACCACCTTTCCAGCGACAATCCCAGGCGTTACATTTCCACCCCCCTTTTCCTCACTGCCGGTGGAAGGGAGACTTCAGAGGGGAGTAGATGAAAGCTGATGGCCCCATTGTTATGGTCAGTCCTCTTGGTAAGATCCACATTCAGTCCCTTTGAACTTGTACCGAAGGAAGTGAGGGCCATAAACCCTCCCCTTCATTGTATGACAGAATCCAGAGAGGGCAGAAATGGGGTTTTCCATAGTCGATAACTAAAGATGAAATATAATTGGATTCTGATACCTTGGCAACTTTAAGATGTGTGCTGGCTGGGGAATTCTGGGAGTTGAAGTCCACACATCTTAAAAGTTGCCAAGTTTGTAAAATACGGATCTAGAACCCTTCACATGAGGCCGAATTTGAAAAAGAAATCAAGTCCTGCATTTTGCATTTAATTGGGTAGCAAATAAAATAGCCACAATGCACTCCATCAAGGAAGTGTGCTGAAGGAGAGAGTTAGATGTGCTAAAATTACTCCAGCGAGGCCTCTATCTTACTAACGTTTGCCTTTATTAATATTATGATATTCTTAAAGGTTTTTTTTAATGTTGGACACTGAACTGGAAATAAACTTTTGATTCAATGAATTTGCCGTGTCAGAATTTATCTTAATCTTAGCCATGGGCAAAGGACAGGTAATTCTCAACTTAACAACAGTTCCTTTAGTGACTGTTGCTGAAAAAAGGTGACTTATGACCATTTTTCACACTTATGACCATTGCAGCCTCCCCATGGTCACATGATTTACATTCAGATGCTTGACAGCTGACTCACATTTATGACGGTTGCCGTTTCCAGGGGTCATGTGATCAGCTTTTGCAACCTTCTGGCAAGCAAAGTCAGTGGGGAAACCACAGCTGATGTGGTTCTGATCTACAAAAAGGAGGGGAAAATGGATCCAGGATACTATACATCAAGCAGCTTGACCTCAAGACCTGTGAAAATCCTGGAAAAGATAAATAAGCACCTAGAAATGCACAAGAGGATTATCAAATTTGCAGATGACATCAAACTAGAGGGAACAGCCAACATTTTAGAAGATAGATGTAAGATCCAGAAGGATCTTGACAGACTTGAACACTGAGCTCTATCCAGCAAGATGCAATTCAGAGGCGAACATGAGGTGCTGCACTTAGGCAGGAAAAACCAAATGCGCAAGTACAGAATAGGCGGCACCTGGTGCTCAGCAGGAGTAACTATAAGAAGGATCCAGCTAGTGGACAGCCCCTGAAGTGTGAGCCAGCAGTGTGCAGCAGCCACCAAAAAAGCCAGTGCAATCCTAGACTGCATCAACAGGGATAGAATCAAGATCACATGAAGAGTTAATACCACTTTATAAGGCCTTGGTAAGGCCACACTTGGAATTCTGCATCTAGTTTTGGTCACCACGATGTGAAAAAGATGCTGAGACTCTGGAAAGAGGGCAGAGAAGAACCGTTAAGATGATCAGGGGGCTGGAAGCTGAAACACGAAGAACAGTTGCAGAAACTGCGTAATGTCTGGTCTAACAAAGAGAAGGACCAGGGGTGACATGATAAAGTATTCCAGTATTTGAGGGGCTGCCACAAAGAAAGGGAGGGTCAACGCAGGAGAAGAAAAAATGGATGGAAACTAATCAAGGAGAGAAGCAACCTAGAATTAAGGAGAAGTTTCCTAACAGAACAATCAACCCGAGGAACAGTTTCCCTCCAGAAGTTGTAGGTGCTCCATCACTGGAGGTTTTCAAGAAGAGACTGGACAACCACCTACAGTATAATATGAAATAGTATCTCCTGCTTGAGCAGGGGGTTGGACTAGAACACCTCTGAGGTCCCTTCCAGCCCTAGGACTCTATGTTTTATCCTTATACTGTTTCATAGTTATTTTCCAAGAGCCAGTTTGGAAACTGCAATCAAATGAAGTGCAATGCTGGGAACATGCCTTGCCCTTCCACATATTCAGACACTGGGGATTTGTTGTCGCTGCAGACAGTGCCACAAGGTGCACCGGGAGAGGCTCCCCAGGGTTGTGACTGCTGATTAACATTTTGCGTGTTGTGTTCCTTGTTGCAGTCCTGAGCAGCACCAGATTGATCGGTGGTTTGGCAGCTTCTCAAGCAGAGGGTGGGGAGCCACAGAGGTTGCACAGACTGGAAAGTGATTGTGCAAAGGAACACACAAACACACACACACACACACACACTTCTCCTTTGCACAAAAGGAGAAAGTCATTATTTTTTCATTGCTCTGAATAAGATCAGTGCAGACCGTAAGAATTTCTTTGCTGGTTTTCTCCTGAACAGGCTTTAACATAGAATAACAGAGATGGAAGAGACCTCAGAGGTCATCTAGCCCAACCCCCTGCACGAGCAGGAGAAGACCCTATGCAGGTTGTCCTCAAGTTACGAGGACGGCAATTGAGCCCAACATTTCTGTTGCTAAGGGAAACATTTGTTAAGTGAGTTTTGTCCCATTTCACGACTTTTCTTGCCACAGTCGTTAAGTGAATCATGGCCATTGTTCAGTTAGTCACACAGTTGTTAAGTGAATTGTCTTTGCTGGTCAGAAGGTCGCAAAAGCAGATCACGTGACCTCGGGATGCTGCAGCCGTCGTAACTATGAACCACTTGCCAGGCGTCTGACTTTTGATCACGTGACCTTAGGGAGGTTGAAATGGTCTTAAGTGTGAAAAACAGCTGTAAGTTCTTTTTTTTCATTGCCGTTGTAACTTTGGATGGTCCCTTAATAAACTGTTGTAAGTTGAGGACGGCTTGCACGTTTTCAGAGAAACGACTGTCATTTTGGATCCCACTTGTTTGTTTGTTTGTTTTTAACTTTGGGCATACTGGGCAGTCTTTGGTGAGAAACATTCCGTGCCCCTCTGTTCTTTTTTTGTTTTGTTTTTCAAAATATGGTTTTATAATGTTACAACATGTAAGCAATACGAGTCTCTGGAGGTTCTCAGCCATCCAGGTCCTGGTTGTCCCAACGGTGCTTTTTTTTCCACAACGCAACTGGACTTTCTTGTTTTTCTTTGAAGACGTTTCTTTGAGACTAAAACATACGAAGAACGGCTGCAGGACTTGGGCTTGGCTAGTCTAAAGAAAAGAAGAAACAGGGGCGACATGATAGCAGTCTTCCAGTATCTGAGGGGCTGCCACAAAGAAGAGGGGGGGGGGTCAACTTATTCTCCAAAGCATCAAGAAGAAGGACAAGAAACAATGGTTGGAAACTGACCAAAGAGAGAAGCAGCCTGGAATTAAGGAGAAACTTCCTGACAGTGAAGACAATTAACCAGTGGAACAGCTTGCCACCAGAAATCGTGGGCACTCCATCACTGGAGATTTTTAAGAAGAGACTGGACAGCAATTTATCTGAGATGGTATAGGTCTCCTGCTTGAGCAGGGGGCTGGACTAGAAGACCTCCAAGGTCCCTTCCAGCTCTATTCTATTCTAGTTCACGTTTCGCTTCTCATCAACTGAAGACGCTTCTTGGATAAGAAACAAAATGTCTTCAAAGAAAATCAAGAAAGTGCAGTTGCCTCATGGAAAAAAACCCCACCTTTGGGAGGTAAGTAATACATAATATGAACTCGGTGTAAGGACCCACCCCACTTTGCATCTTAAGAAGACAGAACTCTTGGAATAGTTCTTCCAACAGGCATCCTTTATTAAGAGAAAATGGTTGCAGGCGTTCTAGACAGGACTTGGGGTCCAAGCTCTCCCATTCAAGGTTTTAAGGGGTTCCCCAGTAGCCCCACCCAATCACCCCCCTTCTTCCAGCGACAGTCTCAGGCATTACACTCCCACCCCCTTTTCCTTACTGCCGACTGGATGGAGACTTCAGAGAGTAGTAGATGAAAGGCGATGGCCATATTGTTATGGTTAGTCCTTTTGGTGATACCCACATCCAGTCCCTTTGAAGTGTACTGAAGGAAGTGAGGGCCATAAAGCCCCTTTGTTCACCCCCTTCCCTTCACCATATGGCAGAATCCAGGGAAGGCAGAAATGGGGTTTTCTATAGTTGATAACTAGAGATGAAATATAATTGGATTCTGACACTCGGAGCACACCTGTAAAGAGATGGTTTTGTTTTCCTTCCAGATGCCTGCTGTGCTTCTTGCTTATAAAATATGCAAATCTTTCCCATGACTTCAGCTGACTTCTTTTTTTCCTGCTGGTGGTTCCATTGCTGACCTCACACTGGGTCAGCTGGCACTCGGTGAATATGGCAGCTGCTTAGGAGCAAGCTAACACTCACTTCGGTCAAGGGAAATTGCTGGGACATCAGCTGAACTTCGTAGGACTTCACAAGCATGGGGGCCACGTGGCACCCCACTCACCGATTCTTGGGGTCCCGGGCCAGGTGCCATCCGGAAAGACGGTGATAAAAGATTGTAGCGAAAGGTGGGGAAAAGGAAAGGAAATACAGGGAATCCTCAATTTACAACCACAACTGAGCCCAAAAGGTTGGTTTTTTTTTTTTTGGTAAGCGAGACAGTTGTTAAGGGAGTTTTGCCCCATTTTACGACCTTCCTTGCCACTGTGGTTAAGTGAAATCACTGCAGTTGTTAAATTAGTCACAAGGTTGTTAAGAGAATCTGGCTTCTCCATTGTCAAAAGGTCACAAAAGGGGGAACCACATGACCATCCTATCTTATCAAATAGTAGGTTGTGGTCCAAGTAAATTATATCCACAGTATTCCTCTGGTCCAATAATTTTATCACTTGGTCAAAGAATGCAATAAGATTTGTTTGGCATGATGCATTTTTAACAAACCCATGTTGGCTTTTGGTAATGACTTGGTTTGCCTGTAGGTGTTCGCTGATTCATTGCTTGATTATCTTTTCCAAGATCTTCCCGGGTATTGAGATCAGGCTGATAGGTCTGTAATTTCCTGGATCCATTTTTCCCCCTTTTTTGGAGATGGGAACTACATCAGCGCTTTTCCAGTCCTCTGGTAGTTCCCCAGTGCTCCAGGGTCTTTGAAAAATATAGTTCAGTGGTTCTGAGATCACATCTGCCAGTTCCTTTAGAACCTTGGGGTGTAATCCATCTGGTCCTGGCGATTTGAACTCGTCTAGGCTGGACAGGTGCTCACTTACCATTTTCTTGCCTATCTTAACTTGTATTTCTATTTTGTTTTTTATGGCACTATTTTTCATAGGTTGGTCTGTTTATTCCTTTTGTGTAAAGACAGATGCAAAAAATGAGTTAAATATTTCTGCTTTGTCCCTGTTGCTTGTCACCTTCTTGACACTTTCCCCTACTAATGTACCAATCACTTTTTTCACTTTTTTTTTTTTTTACATGCTGAAAGAAGATTTTTTTTGTTGTTATTTTTGACTTTGCAAGCCTTAGTTCATTTTGAGCCTTAGTTTTCCTCACTTCATTTTTGCAGGCTCGGGCTATTTGCTGATATTCTGACTTAGTTATGTATCCCTCTTTCCACTTTCTATACTTGTCCTTTTTATCTTTCAATTTGTCAGAGAGTTATCTTTATGCAGCCATGCTGGTTTCTTTTGAGAGCTGTTATTTTTCTTCTTTGTTGGTATTGTGCAAGACTGGGCTTTTATTATCTCACTTTTCAAAATTTCCCAAGCTTCTTGAGTTGTTTTGCCCTGGAGGATTCTCATCCATGGAATCCTTCCCAAACCCTCTCTAAGTTTATTGAAATTAGCTCTCTTGAAATCCAAGACTCTAGTTTGACTGTGTTCTATTGCTTGTGCTTCCATAATGTTGAATTCCAATATTGCATGATCACTTCCTCCCAAGGTTCCTGTGGCTTCAACACCTTCTATCATTTCATCTCTGTTAGTGAGAATTAGATCCAATATGGCTAATCCCCTAGTTCCCTTCTCTACATTTTGGGAGACAAAGTTGTCTGCTAGGTTTGTCAGGAATCTGTTTGATCTTCCACTTGGTGCAGAGTTTGTCTCCCAGTTGATGTCAGGGTAGTTAAACTCCCCCATTACTATTGTGATGTGCTTCCTACATACCTTAGTTAGCTAACTAACAAAAAGTTCATCTATTTCCTCTGTTTGGTTGGGTGGCCTATAGTATACACCTATGGCAATGTCATTCCCCCCCCCCCGCCCCTTTTATATTGACCCAAATGCATTCAAGACAGTTTTCATCATTGTTGTGCTCTATTTCTGTGGAGATGTAGTTATTTCTTATATAGAGAGCAACTCTACCTCCTCTTTTATTTGGTCTGTTTCTTTTAAATAATTTAAATCCCTCTAGCTGTGTGTTCCATGTGTGAGTTTCATCCCACCATGTTTCCGTAATGGCAACAATATCGTATCTGCCCTCATTAACCTGAATTTCTAGTTCACCCTGTTTGCTGTTCATACTTTGTGCATTGGTGTATAAACATTTGAGTCCTTTGTGGGTGGCCCTGTGTTTCCTTTCTACATAACCTGTGTGGTGCCTGAGTTCCCCTATTGTCTTACCACCTATTTGGTTAGTGCACTTTATATGGCACTCGCTATTAGAGGCTTCATTTTGATTGGTAGCAAGGTTGGTATTCTTGTCCACACACACATCTGTGCTACATGCACTGATAGTCCTATAGTTTTTAAATTGCCGGGGACAGGGTTGTTCCGTATCAATTAACTCCCTGTCCCCACTGTTTAGTTTAAATTTCCCTCCAGAAAATCTGTGAATTTATAGCTGAGTAACTCAGTCCCTTTTTTTGATGGATGCAAACCATCTCTTTTGTACATCTTTTGATTGGACCAGCTACTGACATCGTGACTAATATATCCAAAGCCTTCCCCTTTACACCACTCCTTTAGCCACATATTGAATTGTGCTATGCGCTGGCCTTTTCCGTTTTGCTCCTTATACACTGGTAAAACCTCTGAGAAAGTAAGCCTACAGCCTATTCTGCTAAGTTCCTTCCCCAAGCTCTGGAAATCATTCTGCACAGAGAGTACATCTTTTTGGGACAGATCATTAGTGCCAAGATGTACAATAGCCTCCACATCCAAGTCCTTGCTGCCATTCTTGATTATTTTAGAAATACGCTTCTTGTCCCTACTGGCAGTAGCACCTGGAAGACACCTGACCTCTTTCAAAGCCTCTGTGTCCTTTCCTAAATTTCCTAAATTTACATCCCTTATAAGTAAAAATATATGTATGCAAGCACATAACTTCCACTAACGCAATGTTCTTCGCTTGGTTCTGTAGATCTTCCTCCCCAGGCTGACCAGAAAAGTTAAGCTGTTGACCCCATGGCCCAAAAAGTGGATGATAAAATTGCTCTAACTGAAAAGCAAATTGAGGACCTGAAGGCTGCTTTTAAGACGGGGAGTTTTGATCAGCTGACCAAACGCCTCCAGGACGCTTTTTCCTCACTGGAGAACATCAGTTTAAATGTGGCTGTCGTTGGAGAATCAGGAGAAGACCGGGCAATCTTCATCAACACTTTTCGGGGCCTCTGTGCGGAAGATGAAGGAGCGGCTTCTCCTGGAAAGATGGAGGCCAATAAAACTCCTGTGGCTTATCCGCATCCAAAGTACCCCAAAGTAATCCTGTGGGATCTGCCAGATATTGGGAATCCAGGTTTCAGTGCCAAGCGTTATGTGGAGAACATGGATCTGGCCTCCTATGACTTCTTTTTAATTATTGCTTCTCAGCACTTCAGGTCCTTCCATGCTAAGCTGGCTTATTATGTCAAAAAAACTGGCAAAGGATACTATTTTGTCCGGTCCAAAGTGGAGGCAGATCTGGAATCCATCCGTCAGAGCAACCCATCTAGCTTCAATGAGCTGGTCACCCTGCAGAAGATCCGGGAAGACTGCCTACAAGACCTTCAAGCTGAGAAAGTGAAATCTCCCAAGATCTTCCTTATTTCCAGCCTTTTACTCAACAAGTACGACTTCTATCTTCTGGAAGAGACTCTGGAGAAGAACCTGGATCTACCGAAGAGCCACTCGTTCCTCCTTGCCACCCCCAACATCTCCCATCGCATCTTGGAGAAGAAGAAGGACATGATGCTGGAACACTTGTGGTTGGTGGCTGTGGTGGCCTGTGGGATCCAGACTGAAACTATCTCAGATATTTCGGTGGCGTGCAATGTGGACCTGCTGGTCAGAACCATGCAAGGTTATTGCATTAGCTTTGGCTTGGAAGAGGACTCCCTAAGGAGGACCGCTGAACATGTAGACCAACCCATTGAACAGCTGAAGGCCCTAATCAGGTCTCCACTGGCTCCTGCAGTCACTAAAGCAGTTGTGGTGGAATTGCTTGTCCAAGCGGCCAGCAGAGCACTCAACCTACCAAAGCAGCTTGTGCCCATGGCCTCGGTAGGCTTGTCATTTGCGGTGGTCTACAGCATGCTGAAAACTTTTGTGGAGGATGTGGCAACTGATGCCCACAGGCTTCTGGTCAAAGTGTTTATGAGCCATAAGGGCACCAGTGAGCCTGGGACATCTGTGTCAAACGTCTTGGAGAACCAGGGCCATTCTTAAGGGGTTTCCAGAGAGCTTCACATCCAAGGTGGACACTATGAAGTTCTAGAAAAGTAGCTACACTTTTATCTTCTCCAATGTTCTTTCAAACCAGGGTTGTTGCTTAAGAGAGTAAATCAGGAGTAACCCTCTCACAAACTGATTCATTCCTGGTGCCTTACTCTGTTGTCCATTGTTGTCTGTTTCTCAACCTTGTCAACTGTAAGACAGGTGGACTTTGACTCCTAGAATTCGCCAGCCAGCCATGCTTATGAAATGTCTTTGTGCAATATGTGACTTACTCATACAAAGGTATAGTATAGGGGGTACCTTGCTCAATAGTAGTAACTGTGAGAGGGACCTCGGAGTCCTAGTGGACAATCACCTAAATATGAGCCAGCAGTGTGCTGAAGCTGCCAAAAAGGCCAACACAGTTCTAGGCTGCATTAACAGAGGGATAGAATCAAGATCACATGAAGTGTTGATACCACTTTAAAATGCCTTGGTAAGGCCACACTTGGAATACTGCATCCAGTTTTGGTCACCATGATGTAAAAAAGATGTTGAGACTCTAGAAAGAGTACAGAGAAGAGCAACAAAGATGATCAGAGGAATGGAAGCTAAAACATATAAGGAACGGTGTTGGAATTGGGTATGTCTAGTTTAATGAAGAGAAGGACGAGGGGGGACATGATAGCAGTGTTCCAATATCTCAGGGGCTGCCATAAAGAAGAGGGAATCAAGCTATTTTCCAAAGCACCTGAAGGCAGGACAAGAAGCAATGGGTGGAAACTGATCAAGGAGAGAAACAATCTAGAACAGTGGTTCTCAACCTTTCTAATGCCGCGACCCCATAATACAGTTCCCCATGTTGTGGTGACCCCCAACCACTTATACATCACTGGGTGCCAGGGGAGTGGCCAAAGAAAAGGGGGGAAAAATGGCGGACAGCCTTGTTTGGCGACCCCCGTGAAATGGTCGTTCGACCCCAAATGGGGTCCCGACCCACAGGTTGAGAACCACTGATCTAAAACTAAGGAGAAACTTCCTGACAGAACAACCTGCCTCCAGAAGCGGTGAATGCTCCAATACTGGAAGTTTTTAAGAAGAGACTGGACAGCCATTTGTCAGAAATGGTATACAGCATTGATGGCGAAGCTTTTAGAGACCAGCGGGACTGCTGGAAAGGAGGGGGTCATGGGGGGAAGCGAGGCTGGGGCAACGGCACGTGTGCCCACAAAGAGAGCTCCGAGTGCCGCCTCTGGCACCTGTGCCATAGGTTCACCACCACTGGTATAGGGTTTCCTGCCTGAGCAGGGGGTTGGACTAGATGACCTTCAAGGTCCCTTCCAACTTTAATATTATTATTATGATTATGTTACCTAGTTGAGTAAAGAAACGTCTGTAAGAAAATAACCAAGCTCAGAGAGCACCAAGGACTCTATGGTCGTAATTGTTGATGTCATACGCCTCCCCCTCCTCATTCTCCCCCACTTCAGTCTTCACACTCACTCCCTTTTAGCACTGATGATGTTACCTAGCTGGGTCATGAAATGTCTGCAAGAAAATCATAAAAGCTCGGAGAATATCAAGGATTTCACAGTCCTCCTGCTCTGCCTCTCTGCAACCCCCCTCCTCACTTCTAGCATTGATGATATTATCTAATTGAGTCATGAAATGTCTGCAAGAAAACCAAGCTCAGAGAGCACCAAGGACCAAAGACCCCACGGTTGTTGTCTTCCTCCTCCTCCTCCTCCTCCTCCTCCTCCTCCTCTCAGCAGCCCCCTCCCTTCTCGCACTGAAGATGTTGTCTAATCAGGTAATGCAACATCTGCAAGGAAACCACCAAGCTCAGAGTGTGCTAAGATTATTATCATATTTATTGACTTCTCTATCGGCCAGCCCTATTCCTGAAACCGTTTCACCTGCTTTGTGCAAATAGCAGCCCCTCCTCATTCCAGGATTTCCCGCTTTTCACTTCCTTGTGTGGTGGGGGGGGGTGACTTTCGAAATTGAACCACTTAATAAAGTTGAGCAAGAAGGCCAGGCTGACTTCAGTTTCCTGCTGTCTTCAGGCAAAGCAATCTTCCTCATCCAGCTAACACAAACCTGTGCTCAGTGCATTATCAGACGTCAAAGAAACGCTGGAGATCCGTCAGGTAAGTCAGAAATTTAGCCAGGAAGCAAAATGGGGGTCCAATGTTGGGGTGCAGATGGAAAAGGAACCGAGCATGGATTCTGCAACACGAAGTACTAGACTGGAGTGGCTTTTTTATTTAGTGGAAAAATTGAGACATTTGTTAAATGGGGGTTATAGCCTGTGTTCCCACAGCAGGCTCAACCCAACAGGCAAAGACCAGTTTACACCCAGCATTCATAATTTTCTTAATATTAACCATCATTAAGGTTTTTTTTTTCTGATTTAACACACGGTGAGGTTTGGTTAGTGTGTTGCTCGTTGCATTGTACAATCCCAGAACTGAACTGATTTCAGTCATCAGATTAAGCAAGTGGTAAGAATGCAGCCCCAGAGTTGGAAAGATCCTTGAGGCCACTTAGACCAACCCTTTTGCCTCTGATTCCCATCCAGTGAAGGGGACCCTGTGTCACTCTGTCAAAATGTTTAGGAAACTCTTGCTTTTGTTTCTTCTCTTTCAAGTTCTCTAGTATGTCGTATAAAATTAACTTCTAATAAAGAACATAGCATAACAGGGTTGGAAGAGACCTTGGAAGTCTTCTAGTCCACAAGCAGAAGACCCTACAGCAGTGGTTCTCAACCTTTTTAATGCCGCAACCCCCAACCGGTCATAAGTCGAGGACTACCTCTTCCATGTAGAGCAGCGGTTCTCAACGTTTGTGTGATGGCGACCCCCGTCACACAAACGTTATGCACATGCGTGGCACGGTGTGCATGGGGGCGGGGCCCCAGCGCACGACGCGCATGCGCAGCGACGCCCCGGAGGCGCCCGCCACCCCCATGCGTGGCGTGCATGCGCAGCGGCACCCCAGAGGTGCAGCGCCGCCCCCATGCGCGGCGCGCATGCGCAGCGCCGCCCCCGGAGGGGACAAAATGGCAGATCGCCGCCTTTGGCGACCCCCGAAAAGTGGTCGATCGACCCCAAATAGGGTCGCGACCCATAGGTTGAGAACCGCTGATGTAGAGATTGGCCACAATGGGGGACACAGGGCAGCCGTGTTTTTGTCTGTTAGAAATCTTCACTCTATTTAAAATAGGTAGTGGTCAGGCAGAGGTCCAGCATGGGAAAAAAAAGCACCTTTGGACAACCATGACCTGGATGACTGAGAATCTCCATAGACAGGAGTCTTTAGGACTTGTGGACTTCAACTCCCAGAATTCCCCAGCCAAAATGCACAAGTATTTAAGTTGCCACGTTTGGAGACTCCCGATCTAAAAGAATACAATTTCCTTTTATAAATGAAATTCACAAGATTATGATCCCAAAAGATCTTGGAGAATAAATCTACCTTAAAAAGCTGAGTGGCCAAGTACTTTGAGATCTAAATCCTATTTATTCTTTAAAAAAGGCTCTGTTCTTCAGAAAAGTAGGTAAGAGCTGCCATCGTTCTGATTCCATGTTTCAACCAGCCCTAAATTGCCCATCAAATCAGAGTTTTGATAATTTGCCAGAAATGATCTTAATATTTTTCTCAGAACTCCTGCGGCAAAATCATTCAAGCCCAATCCCTCCATCAAATCTGAAGGATGTATTTCCCAACTTAAAACCATTTAAAAACAATTGCTGCTGGGCAGAATTTGAAAACCACAGGGCTCTGTTCGCGGAAGTTGGCAAGAAGAGGGATTAGTCACAAAGCTTGTTTCGCCACGACAATCAAACAGTGCCAGTAGCATCTTCATTTTCAGTTTTACCTCTGCACAGATTCTTAAATACCTCTGCTATTAATTCACAGATAGATTAATTCACATTTTTCTCTAGAGGCTGATCCACAATGAAGTTGTTGGCTCTTCTGTTGCTGGTCTGGGCTGCCTTCACAAAAGCACAAACTGCATGTGAGTGAGTAACCGGTGGATTTGTGGGAAAGTGGGCTCTCAAAGGATCACTGAATTCTGGGACCGGAAGGTACTTTGGAGGTCTTCTAGTCCAACCCGCTTGCTGAAGCCTACCATTTCAGATGAGTGGCTTAAAAACCTCCAGTGATGGAGCACCCACAACTCCTGGTGGCAAGCTGTTCCACTGGTTAATTGTTAGGAAGTTTCTCCTTAGTTCTAGGTGGCTTCTCTCCTTGATTAGAATAGAATAGAATAGAATAGAATAGAATAGAATAGAATAGAATAGAAAATGTGGAATGGAATGGACTAGAATAGAATAGAATAGAATAGAATAGAATAGAATAGAATAGAATAGAATAGAATAGAATAGAATAGAATAGAATAGAATAGAATAGAAAATGTGGAATGGAATGGAATAGAATAGAATAGAATAGGAATATGGAACGGAATAGGAATATGGAATGGAATAGAATAGAATAGAATAGAATAGAATAGAATAGAATAGAATAGAATAGAATAGAATAAGGACCTTGGAGGTCTTCTAGTCCACCCCCCCCCCTGCTCAAGCAGGAGAACCTATACTGTCTCAGACAGGTGAATGTCCAGTCTCTTTTTAAAAACTTCCAGTGATGGAGCCCCCACGATTTCTGGAGGCCAGCTGTTCCATTGGTTGATTGTCCTCACTGTTAGGAAGTTTCTCCTTATTTCTAGGTTGCTTCTCTCCTGGATCATTTTCCAACCACTGTTTCTCGTCCTTTCCTCTGCTGCTCTGGTGAACAACCTGATTAGTTTCTATCTGTTGCTTCTTGTTGTGCCTTCAGGTGCTTTGGAGAATAGGTTTACCCCAGCCCTTCTTTGTGGCAGCCTCTCAAATCCTGGAATACTGTTATCATGTGACTCCTGATCCTTGTTTTCATTAAACGAGACATATCCAATTCCTGCAACCGTTCATCCTACATTTTAGCCTCCAGTTCCCTAATCATCTTTGTGGCTATTCTCTGCACACTTTTTAGAAACTCTTTCATCAATATGAAAATAATAAATAATGAAAAGAAATGCTTCTTTCATTAATACAGCATTGGGTTATATCATAGGGCAAATTCAGCACGGGAAGCATGAATTTTGTACTAGGCAGGCGGAGAGTCCCTGGCCAGGATAAGGAGAGAATTGATCAGAATATTATCTTGATATACAAAATGCATAATTTTAAAAATGCACAAACTGGTCTCCTGATCTGCAAAAGTGGTAGTCCTTAACTTACGACCACAATGCTGGTCCCAGAATTTCCCTTGCTAAACAAAAAGATGGTCAAGAGAGTCGCACCAATTTTATGATCTTTCTTTGGCCACAGTTGTTAAGCGAATCACTGCAGTCGTTCAGTGAATCACATGGTCATTAAGCAAATCTGGCTTTCCTTGTCAGAAGGGATCACGTGACCCTGGGACACTGCGACCGTCATAAATAGGAGTCAGTTGCCAAGCATCTGAATTTTCATCACGTATATCAGAATCCAATTATATTTCATCTCTAGTTATCGACTATGGAAAACTCCATTTCTGCCCTCTCTGGATTCTGTCATATAATGAAGGGGAAGGGGGGTGAACAAAGGGGCTTTATGGCCCTCATTTCCTTCATTAAAACTTCAAAGGGACTGAACGTGGATCTCACCAAGAGGACTGACCATAACAATATGGCCATCGCCTTTCATCTACTCCTCTCTGAAGTCTCCCTTCTGCCGGCAGTGAGGAAAAGGGGGGGGGAATGTAACGCCTGGGATTGTCGCTGGAAGGACAGTGGGGTGGGGGCTGCTTGGGAACACTTAAAACCTTGAATGGTAGGGGTTGGCCCTTCAGATCCTGTCTAGAATGCCTGCAACCATCTTCTCTTAATAAAGATGCCTGTTGGAAGAAATATTCCAAGAGTTCTGCCTTCTTAAGATGCAAAGTGGGGTGGGTCCTTACAACGTGACTGTGGGGGATGCTGCAACGGTCGTAAGGATAAAAACCGGTCATAAGTCACTTTTTTCAGGGCTGTTGTAACTTTGAATGGTCACTAAATGAATGCTTGTAAGTTGAGGATTCCCTGTAGCAACGTCTTGAATGGCAGCGGATTACGGATTCAGCTGAGGGACGTGATTTGCCTACAAAACGCCCAAGGGGGGGGTTTGTTGGCATCGACGAAAGGTTTTGCAGGAAATGCAGCAAAGTGAGAAGCTGCCATTGGAGGAAACCTCACCCTGGGCCAAACAGCCGGCAGACACTCCCTTCAGCAAAAGGGGAAGCAAAGAGGGATGAGGAGAAATGCAACAGAAAAACACAAATTTATTTATCTATGTATGGCTGTCCCTCCTTCATGGATTACTGCCTATCTCACCAGTGGGGACTTTGGCTGGTGCACAGTGAGACAGTGGAAAGTTTAAAATAAAATCTTAAAAACCATTAAGCCAGTGTTTCTCAACCTTGACAATTTTAAGGCATGTGGACTTCAACTCCCAGAATTCCACAGCCAGCATTGCTGGCTGTGGAATTCTGGGAGTTGAAGTCCACATGCCTTAAAATTGTCAAGGTTGAGAAACACTGCATTAAGCCGTTAAAAGAGAAATATAAATAAAACCATGGGATAGTGCCCTGAAGGTCTTACGAGTCCTCGACTTACCCAACAGTTCATTTAGTGACTGTTCGAAGTTACATTGGCACTTGTGACCGTTTTTCACACTTATGACCATTGCAGCATTCCCCCCCCAGGGTCACATGATCAAAATTCAGACGCTTGGCAACTGGCATGTACTTACGACGGTTGCAGCGTCCCAGGTCATGTGACCCCCTTTTGCGACCTTCTGACAAGCAAAGTCAAGGGGGGGGAAGGCGGATTCATTTAACAACCATGTGACTAACTTAAGAATTGCAGTGATTCACTTAACAACAGTGGCAAAAAAAGGCCGCAAAACAAGGAGGGGAGGGGTGTCAAAATTCACAACCACTTTCTCACTTAGCAATAGAAATGCTAGGTTCCATTGTGGTCGTAAATCGAGGACTACCTGTAGTTTTATACCTTTTTTTAATATTGTAAGCCACTCAACATTACCCTGATTACTCATTAACATGAGCCGAGGTGGCGCAGCAGTTAGAGTGCAGTCCTGCAGGCCACTTTAGCTGACTGTGTTCAGCAGGTCAGCGGTTCAAATCTCACCCGCTCAAGGTTGACTCAGCCTTCCATCCTTCTGGGGTAGGTAAAATGAGGACCCAGATTGTTGGGGGCAATGTAAATATATATATATATATACATTGCTTACTGGTGTACACCGCTTAGAGAGTGCTTGCACTTAAAGCGGTATATAAGTCTCATAAATAAATAAATAAATAAATAAATAAATAAATTACCCTGTGGTATGATGGGCGGCCAATCCATTTTAAAAACCAACCCATACAATAAAACAATAAAGCCAAGGGGCCAATGGGTAGCGAAGGCACAGAACATTCTTGGGGCTTTGTGGTTCAGTTACGTTTTGTTGTCTTTTGTGTCGACAGGCGGCGTCAGCTGCGTCAGCACGCCCAAGCAAGACCTCCTGGACCTCTTGAAGAAATGGGAAATGGCGTCATCCTGCCAGCCTTCCCAGCCAGGCCAGCCCCAAAAGCCGCACCGGAGCTGCCAGGAAATCAAGGCGGCAATACCAGATGCTGCTGGTGGGCAAACGGGCTGCTGAAAGTTCTCCTCAGCCTGCTCCAATCTCTCCGCTTCTGAATAATAACAATAACAATAATAATAGTAAAGTTGGAAGGGACCTTGGAGGTCATCTAGTCCAGCCCCCTGCTCAGGCAGGAGACCCTATACCATTTCAGACAAAGGGCTGTCCAGTCTGTTCTTAAAAGCTTCCAGTGATGGAGCATTCACCGCTTCCCTTCTTCATCATAAGTTCCTTTGCAACAAATCGGTCTCTCCCTCCAGTTTCCATCCCCGTGCCCCATGGTCCAGGGTGTCAGCAAGAGAGGGGCAAAAGAGTCAAAATGGCGGCCACATGTATAGGATGGAAGGCCATCCCTGTGCATTGGGAGGCCTGGAAAAGAGGAAGGGGCTTTGACTTCAGAGTTGTGCCTGCACTTTGATTTTATGACACCTTCCCCCTCCCACCATTGGGCATCCCTGCTACGGTCAATCTGATCTTTTATTACAGGGGTCTCTCCAAACTTGGAAACTTGAAGAATTGTGGACTTCGACTCCCAGAATTCCCCAGCCAGCCATCCATTCTGGGGGTTGAAGTCCACAAGTCTTCAAGTTTCCAAGTTTGGAGAGACCTGCTTTATTCAAGGAAAAGTTCTGCTCAGATCCATGGGTCATTTTTTCTAAATACCAGAGGCCGGCCCTTTCTCAGCCCCGTTTATCATGCCAACAATGAGCATCTAAGCAGCCTCTCTCAACCTGGGCAGCTTGAAAATAGGCAGATTTCAACTCCCAGAATTCCCTGGCCAGCCATAGCTAATTTCTGTTAACCTAATATGCATAGTTCTTGATTGTATAGCTTGGAATCATTACAACTCTTTTTATCATTATAATTCAACACGGACATTCTCTTCTACCATTTGTGTAAATTGGCTATTTTGAAATGGGGTTTGTGGTCATGAAAAGCAGACAGAGGAGGAAGAAGAGAAGAAGAAAGGAGGAGGAGGAGGAGGAGGTGAGGAGGAGGAGGAGGAAGAAAGGAAGTGGAGGACATGGAGGAGAAAGGAGAGGAGAAGGAGGATGTGGAGGAGGAGGAGGAGGAGGAAGAAGAAGAAGAAAGAAGGTGGAGGACATGGAGGAGAAAGGAAGATGTGAGGAGGAGGAAGAGGAGGAGGAAGAAGAAGAAGAAGAAGAAGAAGAAGAAGAAGAAGAAGAAGAAGAAGAAGAAGAAGAAGAAGAAGAAGAAGAAGAAGAAGAAGAAGAAGAAGAAGAAGAAGAAGAAGAAGAAGAAGAAGAAGAAGAAGAAGAAGAAGAAGAAGAAGAAGAAGAAGAAGAAGAAGAAGAAGAAGAAGAAGAAGAAGAAGAAGAAGAAGAAGAAGAAAGAAGAAGAAGAAGAGAAAGGTGGAGGACATGCAGGAGAAAGGAGAGGAGAAGGAGGTTGTGAGGAGGAGGAGGAGGAGGAGGAGGAGGAGGAGGAGGAGGAGGAGGAGGAGGAAGAAAGGAGGTGGAGGACATGGAGGAGAAAGGAAAGGAGGAGGATGTGAGGAGGAGGAAGAAGAAAGGAGGACATGGAGGAAAAAGGAGAGGAGGATGTGAGGAGGAGGAAGAAGAAGTAGGCGGATAAATGGAGGAGGAAGGAGAGAATGAGGAGGAGAGGAAAGGAGGAGGAGAAGGAACAGGAGGACAAATGGAGTAGGAGGGTGGAAGGAGAGAGGTAGGAGGAGGAAAGGAGGAAGAGGAGGACAAATGGAGGAGGAGGGGGAGGAGGAGGGGGAGGAAAGAAGGAGGAAGAGGAGAGGAGGAAGAAGAAGTAGGAGGATAAATGGAGGAGGAAGGAGAGAATGAGGAGAAGGAACAGCAGGACAAATGGAGGAGGAGGGTGGAAGGAGAGGGGGAGGAGAAGGAAAGGAGGAAGGGGAGGACAAATGGAGGAGGGAAAGGAGGGGGAGGAGGGGGAGGAAAGAAGGAGGAAGAGGAGAGGAGGAAGAAAGAAGGAGGTGCACAAATGGAGGAGCAGGAGGAGGAACAAGGAGGACAAATGGAGGAGGAAGAAAGAAAGAGGAGGGCAAATGGAGGAGAAAAGTAGTAGGAGGGGAGGGGGAGGAGGAGAAGAAAGAGTAGAGAAGGAGGAAGAAGAGGAGGAGGGTAGAAGGAGAGGTGGAAGAGGAAGACTGTGGGGTCCTTGGTGCTCTCTGAGCTTGTTTTCTTGCAGACGTTTCATTATCCAACAAGGTAACATCATCAGTGCTAGAGGGGAAGAGAGGAGGATGAGGTCATTTTGAAGTATCAATAATTGAGCATAAATATATCTGTTTGGCAGATGGACTGTATATGCTGACCACCGAAAATGGTGAGACCTACCAGACCTTCTGCGACATGTCCACCAACAGAGGCGGCTGGACTCTGGTGGCCAGCGTCCACGAGAACAACATCTTTGGGAAATGCACCGTTGGCGATCGTTGGTCCAGCCAGCAAGGTAGCAATGCCAACTACCCCGATGGAGACAGAAATTGGTCCAACAATAACATCTTTGGATCAGCCGTAGGAGCCACGAGTGATGACTACAAGGTAGGAATAACTAATTTGAGGGGAAGGGAAAAAAGCAAACTTTTTTTTTTTTAAAAAAAAGGGCCTTTTTTAGCCACAAGTCAAAATCAGTCTAAAAGAGTTGGTAGTAACAGGCAGTGCTGGGTGATGTTTAATATTTGGTGCAAAAAAAAAATAGCAATGTTGTTTGTCCACTGTCATTGACCTCAACGTCAGTGGCCACCTTGAACCTAAATGTGGTATGTCCAAAGATGACCAGACAGGCCAGTTTGGGCATAGAATGTCCTGACTCATGCTGGGTTGAGCACACATGGCTGCAGACTTGCGCAACAACAATTATGTTGTATTACTGGAGTATCCCTTACTTCGTAAGTTTAAAAGAATAACATAGTTGGAAGGGACCTTGGAGATCTTCTAGACCAGTGGTTCTCAACCCGTGGGTCGGGACCCCATTTGGGGTCGAACGACCATTTCACAGGGGTCGCCAAACAAGGCTGTCTGCCATTTTTTTCCCCTGTTCTTTGGCCATGCCCCTGGCACCCGGTGATGTATAAGTGGTTGGGGGTCACCACAACATGGGGAACTGTATTATGGGGTCACGGCATTAGAAAGGTTGAGAACCACTGTTCTAGTCCAACGCCCTGCTCAAGCAGGAGACCCTAGACCATTTCAGACAAGTGACTGTCCAGTCTTCTTGAAAATCTCCAGTGAGGGAGCACCCACAACTTCTGGAGGCAAGTTGTTCCACTGGTTAATTGTTCTCACTGTCAGGAAGTTTCTCCTTAATTCCAGGTTGCTTCTCTCCTTGACTAGTTTCCATCTGTTGGTTCTTGTCCTGCCTTCAGGTGCTTGGGAGAATAGGTTGATTTCCCCCCCCCCCTTCCTTGTGGCAGCAAGTATTTTTGCTCCTTCTTCAAGAGGTACTTCCAGACAATGGGAGAAGGGGTCACCCCTGTGGCCACTCCCTTGTGGAGTGCTGCTAGGGTCAACCCTCTCACTCGTAATCTTTTATGACAGTTCTTCTCCAGGCATCTATCAACGTAGCATTCTGCAGAACCTCAAGTTTCAGAGCTTCTCAAAGGATCTTAGAAAGGGACTGTTGAACTGCCCTCCGGTGTCCTCCATGGTCTCCCTTCTTTTCCAGAACCCAGGCTACTACGATCTTTCAGCCCGAGATGTCTCCATATGGCACGTTCCCAACAACTCCCCGATCAAGAGATGGCGGGACGTTTCCTTCTTGAGATATCACACCGAGACAGGTTTCTTGGCTGGTGAAGGGGGCAACCTCCTCCGGCTCTATGAGGTGAGCCCCACCCAACATGACTTCTCTGCCTTTCTGCTTGACGACTCACCAGATATGGGATACCTAGAAGCGCCCATCTCTTGGGGCTGATCCTAAAACATGAAATATGCATCTATCTATCTATCTATCTATCTATCTATCTATCTATCTATCTATCTATCTATCTACCTATCTATCTACCTATTTATCTACCTATCTATCTACCTATCTATCATCTAAATCTATATTTTATCTAAACCTATCCAAATCTATATATCATCTATCTATCTATCCATCTATCATCTCTCTATATCTAAAATATATATTTATCTATCTATCTATCTATCTATCTATCATCTATCTAAACTATCTATGTATCTATGTATCATCTATCATCTATCTATATATATATCTTACTATCTATCTATTTATCTATCTACCATCTATCTATCTATCCATCTATCTATCTATTTATCATCTATCTATCTTTCTATCTATCTATCTATCTATCTATCTATCTATCTTCTATCTATCTCTTTGGTGGTTGTTTGAGAGTCCACCAGAATCCCAGAACTGGTCTTAGAATTTGGAAGGGGAAAAAGACATCTCAAAAGAGGATCAAAGCAACTATCTCCATATTGGTGCCCAGAAAACTTCTAGTTGGACCCTCACTGGGTCGTCTTAGTCCAAGAAGTCACCATGAGTCAAGGTCAGTTTTGATGACTGGGCCTCGGTTCACCTCAGAGTGCTACAACTGGGTTGAAGAGGACACCGTAAAACATCTTCATCTTCTGCGTGTGCTTTGCTGATGGACCAGTCATGCATGAAAATAATCCAGCTGTGGTTTGCTTTCCAGAAATACCCAGTGAGATATGGTGCTGGCAGTTGTCCAAACAATAACGGCCCGGCTATTCCTATTGTTTATGATGCTGGTGATGCCCAGAAGACTTCAGAATTGTACTCTCCCAATGGACGGGGTAAGCATGAGTTGGAAGGCATCTTGTAGGTCATCTAGTCTAGTCCAACCCCCCCCCCACTCCAGCAGAAGACCTTAAAACCATATTTCTGATAGATGGCAGTCCAATCTCTTCTTGAAATTTTCCAGTGATGAAGTTCCCACAACCTCTGGAGGCAACTTCTGTTCCATTGGTTGATTGTTCTGATGGTTAGAGGGCTGCCCCACGATGTAGTTCCTCAGCTGGGACTTCATCTGTTGAAGCTAAGATCAAGGACGAAGGCAAAGGAAAGGCTGCTGCCCAAAATTGGTGCCGTAGTTAAGATGGTCTAGAAAGCAGATTGCAAAAGTTAGGCTAACGATGTGTCTTGGGGGGCATTTTGTATGCCCCAAAATCCAGACTCCAGCTGCTAGGATATAGTAATAGAAATGAGAAGAGTCCGGCACAGTGCAAATGTGGCCATTTTTAGGTGGGTGCACTTCAGCTCCCAGAATTCCCCAGCCTGCTTGCTTCAAGATGAGTGGACTTCAGCTCCCAGAATTCCCCAGCCTGCTTGCTTCAAGATGAGTGGACTTCAGCTCCCAGAATTCCCAAGCCAGCATGCTTTCAGCTCAATAACATGCTGTGGGGAAGCTGAGAGTTGAAATCCTAGATTGTCGATTGTCCTCAACCAAGATTGTGAAAATAAATCCTCCCAACCGCATTTAGTATTTCTTGTCTGTTCCTCAGGTGAATTTGTCTCTGGTTTTGTCCAGTTCCGGGTGTTTAATAACGAAAAGGCAGCAATGGCTCTCTGCTCTGGCATTAAAGTCACTCAGTGCAATTCAGAACATGTGAGTATCCAGGCCTTCCCTTCAGACATTGCCGCAAACAGTCATAAACACCACCTCAGCATAGAAGCTGAATAATAAAATTAAATAAATATATGCATACCAGTCGTTGAACCAGCCAAATGAAATCATATGATCCCAGGGGTGAGAGGGGGTAGACAGCCGTCAGAACTTTGAATCCAGGTCCTAAATATCTTTTTTTTTGGGGGGGGGGTGTCCATGGTAACTTTCAGGAGTTGCTAAGCAGCCGGTTATAAGTAGAGGCCTACCTATACATCCCCTTGAACTGTGCTTTTCATTCCTCGGATTCAGTTTTGCCTTTGCTAGAGGGTTTTTGGTGTGTGTGTGTGTGTGTGTGTGTGTGTGTGTGTGTGTGCGCGCGCGCATTTGTGTGCTATAGTTTTGTATCCCACCATCCATGTACACAGCACACTACGGAATTCTATTGGCATTTTAGAACACAGGGCAGAATCCTAGGGCTGGAAGGGACTTTTGAGGTCTTCTAGTCCAACCCCCTGCACAAGCAAACTACCTTATAAAGGTAGTCCTCGACTTATATACCATTCATTTACTGACCATCCCAAGTTACAACGGCACTGAAAATAGTGAGTTATGATCATTTTTCACACTTACGACCATTGCCGCATCCCCCAGGGTCACATGATCAAAATTCAGAGGCTTGGCCACTGACTCGTATTTATGACGGTTGCAGTGTCCCGGGGTCACGTGGCCCCCTTTGGCGACCTTCTGACATGCAAAGTCTATGGGGAATCCAGATTCATCTAACAACCATGTTACTAACTTCACAGCTGCTGGGATTCATTTATCAACTGTTTCAAGAAAGGTCATAAAACGGGGGCAAAGCTCACTTAACAAATTTCTCGTTCAGCAACAGAAATGGGGGGTTCAGTTGGGATCAAGGACTGCCTGTAAGGTGGCCACATGGGTGAGGAATGGACACTTTTCCAAACTTAAAATCCACGTCTTAAGTATCTTTTGGAGAGCCTGTGGTAACTTGGAACAGTTGCTAAGCGATCAGTCATAAATTGAGGACTATCTGTACGTCCTTTTGGGCTGTTCGTTTCATTCCTAGAATTCAGGTTCGCCTTTGCTAGATTTGTGCATGTGTGTGTGTTATAGTTTCGCACGCTGTCATCCATGCACACAGCCTACTGTGGCATTTTAGAACACAGAACATTGAATCCTCAGGCTGAGGGACCCTAGAGGTCTTCTAGTCCAGCCCCCTGCTCAAGCAGGAGACCCTACACAAATTCCAGACAAATAGCTGTCCAATTTCTTCTTAAAAGCTTCCAGTGATGGGGCACCCACAACTTCTGGAGGGAACCCCTTCCACTGCCTAGTTGTTTTCACTGTCAGGAAATTCCTCGTTAGTTTAAGTGGGTTCTCTCTCCCCATGTATAAGACGTTTAACTCCCTTTTTCTGTCCTTAGCACTGCATCGGAGGAGGGGGCTTTTTCCCAGAAGCAAACCCCCGTCAATGTGGTGACTTTACAGGCTTTGACTGGGACGGCTACGGGGTTCACCGTGGATGGAGCACTTCCAAAACCATGGTGGATGCCGCCGTGCTGATCTTCTACCGCTGAGCAGCTGAATCGGAAGCCCGAGAGCAAGAGAAATGTATGAGTACAGCACACCGTATGACAGTGCTGTGCAACAAAAATAAAAGCAGCAGATTAAAGCTTGGCCTCTCTTTTGTCTTTCTTTTTTCACAATAATCTTTTGCATTAGAGCAGTGGTGGCGAACCTATGGCACGGGTGCCAGAGGTGGCACTTAGAGCCCTCTCTGTGGGCATGTGCGCTGTCGCCCCAGTCCTAGGCCTTCCGCTGGGTTTTATAAAACCTTTTCGCTTTAGGCCTCCGCCGTCGTGTGCAAAAAAAAAAAAAAGGTTCAATCAATCAGTCAATTTCGACTTCTCGCAGGAAAAAAAAGTTCTTGCAAAGTTGGAATTGATTGATTGAACTTTTTAGTCCCACCCAGTCTGCCGTTACCACTGCAGCCACGCCCACCCAATGGGCCTCACCCACCTGGCACCCGACAATGCATAAGTGGGTTTTGGGCTGCAGTTTGGGCACTCGGTCTCTAAAAGGTTCGCCATCACTGCATTAGAGTTTACAAATGTGGAGATAAGAAAACAATAATAAAGTAAGAAAAATATAAAAAGAAAAAAAAAGCAAAGAAAAAGAAAAGTAAGGAAAAATAGAAAAGAGCTCTATAAAGAAATAATAGCATCAAAATCACCAAAGTGATAGTACCGCTATCTTAAAAACTTCTATAATAATACTGTAAGGTTTTCCACTTAGCCTCACAGTTGCCCCAGCGTTACTCGGGAATTTAAAAGAGCCAAAGAAACTCTTGTTTCAACAAAGATTACAACTTTATTTTGATCAAAACAGAGAGGGGCCGCCCTATTCCTCTTTGTGGCTGGTAGAGAGATGAAGTCAACAACCAGGAAAAATGTCTTCCACCTTTTATACCTTTTCAGAACAAAAAGATCAGGTCTTGGTACCAGGCATAAGATGGCACCAAAAAACAATTCCTAGATGTTGACTCATACACAGCAACCCAGGCTCCATCCGTAACTCCTTCCCTCCTCCCCTTACCTTGCTCTTTTCATATAAGCAATCATCTATACCTAAAGCAGGGGTAGTCAACCTTGGTTCTTTTATGACTCGTGGACTTCAACTCCCAGAATTCCTGAGCCAGCAGCTGACTCAGGAATTCTGGGAGTTGAAGTCCACGAGTCATAAAAGAGCCAAAGTTGACTACCCCTGACCTAAAGCATGAAGTCCTTACTTTTCCAATATATATATAAAGCATCTGATCAAGCAATTAACCACAAAATAATCATTACAAAATAACAAAACAATGATTACATGATAACACTGTAAGTATCAATATAAAATGGTTACTATATATAAAATAAATGCTAATGTCAAACTTAAACATACTAAAATCATAAGCACAATAAAATCCCTTCAATACAATAAAAAACTAATATCAAAACAGTAAAAGAAAGAAGCAGAAAAAATGTATTTTATCCTTTGTACCATCTATGAAGTCAGCCAGCCATTTTTTGATTAGAATTTTTTATTAAATGAGCTGCATCAGAAAGTCAGAAAAATCAAGAAATACATATTTTCTTTTACAAATTTTTCTCCCTTCCCCTTTTTTCCTCTTTCTTCCTTTTTACTTTTTTACTTTTTTCTTAGTTTGTATTATTTTGCTATCTTTGTATTTTTAAAGTTCAATAAAAAAAATTATTACTATTTAAAAATAAGACAGTCAGAAAAATCTATTTCTGATGTCCAGCAGGGGAAAAAAAAAACAGTGAAAACTGCCTTCCTGGTGGGCTGGGGTAGATGCAGAGCAACATTGCTCCCTTATTTTAAAAATAATAAAGGCAGGATATAAATATAAATAAATATAAATAAAAAGATAAATAAATTGGGCATTCCAGTTCATAAGCATCAAGTCTAAATCTGTAAAGAGCCAAGGTTGGAATTCTCTCGTCAGAAATACTAACTATCACCACTAGGAGACAATATTTATCCATAAAACTATGGTCCTATCTCACAGAAAATATTTGTCCTTCAGAAAATAAAGATATTTGCTTAGTGTGTCATCCTGTGTCTCAGCAGCTATAGGATTTAGGGAGAAAACATCCATTATTCTGTGTGATGGGTTGTGTGTGTGTGTGTGTGTCTGTGGGCATAGAGAACATTTTGAGTTTGCGGGCAGAACGTGGATTTGCTCTGCTTTATTGCGGCACTGATTGTGGTCTTCAATCCCCAGAATTCCCTAAGTTTGCCAAGAATTGTGGGAGCAGGGGGAATTCTGGGAGTTGAATGGCTCCCGTAAAGGGGCCAAGGCTGAGAAACAGAAAAGCTGAACTTTGATGAGAAGACCTGTGCTCAAATGAAAGACAGGTCACGCAAAGAGGACTAAGAGGGTTTGCTAAAATGCAAAAGTAAAACTGAAACCAAAAATGTCACAAGTAAGAAGGACTTTAGATCAGTGGTTCTCAACCTTTTTAATGCCGCGACCCCCAACCGGTCGTAAGTCGAGGACTACTCAACCGGTCGTAAGTCGAGGACGACTCAACTGGTGCAGCACCGTTTGCAGAATGGGACTTTTGGCGGGCTCAGCAGGGCCGAGACAGCCTGGACCATTCCTATTGGCTTTGGAAAGCCAATAGAATTAGACTCTGTTCAAGAGAGTCTATTCTATTGGCTTTCAAAAGCCAATAGAATAAAAGGGAGTAGCACAGCTAAGGAAAAGGGGAAAAAATGGCAGACTGTGTTGTTTGGTGACCCCCGTGAAATGGTCGTTCGACCCCAAATGGGGTCCCGACCCACAGGTGGAGAACCACTGCTTTAGATGTACAACTTTGTAGACTTTCAGAGTCATTTTTATGAGATAAGTGGCCATATCAACGATTTAAATGCCTACATTATTGTTTTTCGACCTTGTCAACTTCCAAATGGTTGGAGTTTGAACTCCCAGAATTCCTCAGCCAACAAAGGGAATTCTGGGAGTTGAAGTCTACTCAAAGTTGAGGGTTTGCAAACAGTAATGGAGGCCTCCTTCTTAGCTGATTCCTCTGACCCAGGTCAGAAGATTGTTTGTTAATACAGGGGAAAGAGCTTTTTTTTTTTTTTTTTTGCCTTACTTCAGATGTGTCCAATCTTGGCAACTTGAAGACTTGTGGACTTCAATCCCAGCTATAGTGGCTGGGGATTCTGGGAGTTGAAGTCCACAGGTCTTAAAGTTGCTAAGATTGGACAACCCTGGTTTTACATCCTACTATGCCTTGAAAATGAAATTAGAACCAAGTTGCCACAGCCAGAACTGGAGTAGAAGTAGTCCTCAATTTACAACAGTTCATTTAGTGACCATTCAAAATTACAATGGCAGTGAAAAAAGGGACTCATGATCGTTTTTCACACTTACGACCTTTGCAGCGTCCCCCAGGGTCACGTGATCAAAATTCAGACACTTGGCAACTGGCTCATGTTTATGACGGTCGCAGCGTCCTGGGGCTCACACAATCCCCTTTTGTGACCTTCTGGCAAGCAAAGTCACTGGGGAAGTCAGATTTCACTTAACAACGTTGTTACTCACTTAACAACTGCAGTAATTCACTTAACAATTGTGGCAAGAAAAGTTGTGAAATGGAACAAAACGCACTTAACAACTCTTTTGGACTCAATTGTGGTCATAACTTGAGGACTCTGTAATTGTATTAACAAGAGGTGCTAGTCCAGACTGAAGACTTGTTACCCATGCATGAGATAAAAAAGAAGGTCTTCTGTGACATTCTTTGAGTAAGCTTGAAAAAGAGGCTTTAAATCTAACTAGCCAACATATTAGTTGGGAATAATATGTTTGGTGAAGCCTTAATGTGATAAGTTTGTTTGGTTCTGGCTCAGAAGCTCCACAGGCATTTGAAGGTGCTGTGTCACATCAAGATAATGTTATCACATTGACAATATCACTGTCAATACCCTCATCCAATTGGTGTGGTATAAGTGTGAAGTCCCAGCTTCTGTGTCATGATGGAGTGACGTGTATTTTCTCATTTAGCTTCGCCACCCCCATGAATGTCTAAGGTAGGGCTAGGCAACCTTGGCTGTTTTATGACTCGTGGACTTCAACTCCCAGAATTCCTGAGCCAGCCACGCTGAGGGGAAAGGGAGAGGTTTCCAAGCTGAGCCAGGCTGGCTCAGGAATTCTGGGAGTTGAAGTCCACAGGTCATGAGGGGGGGGCATAGTTCCCCCATTCTGGCTCAGGAATTCTGGGAGTTGAAGTCCACGAGTCATAAAAGAGCCAAGGTTGCCTACTCCTGGTCTAAGGGATGATCAGTCAACTCAATTATTCTGTTTCATAGAATCCTTAGTTGGAAGGGACCCTGGAGGTCTTCTAGTCCAACCCCCTACCCAAGGCAGGAGTCCTTATACTATCCCAGATAAATGGTTGTCCAATCTCTTCTTGAAAACCTCCAGGGATGGAGCACCCGCAACTTCTGAAGGCAGGCCATTCCTCTGATTCATTGTGCTCACTGTCAGGAAATTCCTCCTTAGTTTCAGGTTTTGCAACATGTAAATACAACAAATTATGATTTTTTCCCAGGAAACTATGATTAAGAAAACCATATTTAGTATGATGTGTGAATGAAGGAAGAAAAGGCTTGATTTACTTCTTAAGAGAGCCAGATTGCTATCGTGGTGTCTTGCGTTGGGCCAGTGTTTCTCAACCTTGACCATTTTAAGGCATGTGGACTTCAACTCCCAGAATTCCACAGCCAGCATTGCTGGCTGTGGAATTCTGGGAGTTGAAGTCCACATGCCTTAAAATGGTCAAGGTTGAGAAACACTGCGTTAGGCACAAAAGCTGGCTGGGTGACTTTGGGCCAATCACCAGGAGACGGTGAGTTCTAGTCCCGCCTTAGGCCTGAAAGCTGTCTTTGGGCCAATAATTTATACATTAAATTTAGAGACCACTCATCTCATTCAGAGAATGACTTTCTAACTGCAGGGACAAATGCCAGTTCAGCTTGCAGCTCTTCTGAGGATGGTCGTCCCTGTCATTTCTTTAAAAGCATCCATCCACCCTATCTGTTTTCTTCTACCCCTCACTCACCCCCAGCCCAATTTTTCTTCCTAGTCTATTATTACACCCATTTTCATCCAATGTCAAAAGCGTAGAGCAGTGATTCTCAACCTTTTTAATGCCGCGACCCCCAACCGGTCGTAAGTCGAGGACTACTCAACCGGTCGTAAGTCGAGGACTACTCAACGGGTGCAGCACCGTTTGCAGAATGGGACTTTTGGCAGGCTCAGCAGGGCAGAGACAGCCTGGACAATTCCTATTGGCTTTGGAAAGCCAATAGAATTAGATTCTATTCAAGAGAGCCTATTCTATTGGCTTTCAAAAGCCAATAGAAAAGGGAGGAGCACAGCTAAGGAAAAGGGGGGAAAAATGGCGGACTGCGTTGTTTGGTGACCCCCGTGAAATGGTCGTTCGACCCCAAATGGGGTCCCAACCCACAGGTGGAGAACCACTGCTCTAGAAGATGCCATCTTACTCTCCACTCTAGGTATCTAAGCATCCCTGTTCAGAAGTCCTCCAGGTCTAGTGAGGAGAAGGACCAGGGGAGATATGATAGCAGCCTTCCAATATCTGAGGGGCTGCACAGAGAGGAGGGGTCAACCTATACCCCAAAGCACTGAAGGCCAGACAAGAAATAACGGACGGAGGGTGATCAAGGAGAGATTCAACCTGAAATAAGGATAATATTTCTGACACTGAGAACAATCAACTAATGCAGCAGTTCTCAACCTATGGGTCGCGACCCCATTTGGGGTCGATCGACCTCTTTTTGGGGGTCGCCAAAGGTGGCGATCTGCCATTTTGTCCCCTCCGGGGGCGCGCCGCGCCTCCGGGGAGGCGGTGCCGCGCACGCGCGCCGTGCGTGGGGGCGGCGGCGCGCCTCTGGGGGGCGGCGCCATGCATGCGCGCCGTGCGTGGGGGCGGCAGCGCGCCTCCCGGGGCGGCGCTGCACATGCGCGCCGCGCATGGGGGTGGCGCCGCACCTCCGGGGAGTGGCGCCGCGCATGCGCGCTGCATGGGGGCGGCACCGCGCATGCGTGCCGTGCACGGGGGGGCCCACCCCCATGTGCACCGCGCCGCGCATGCGCATAACGTTTGTGTGACGGGGGTCGCCGTCACACAAACATTGAGAACCGCTGAACTAATGGAACAGCTTGTCTTCAGAAGTTGTGCACGTTCCAACACTGGAAGTTTTTAAGAGATTGGGCAACCATTTGACTGATATGATATAGATGAAATGGGGGGAACATAAACTCTCCCCCCCCCCAAAGCAGGGATGTCCAAACTTGGCTGCTTTAAGACTTATGGACTTCAACTCCCAGAATTCCCCAGCCAGCCGTGCAGACCTCTGCCCTAAATGACATTTCAATGCAGTGGAAAAACCTTAAATTTTCAGGGAAGTGAAACAAAGACATAAACGAAGGAGGAGAAGCAGGCAGGAAAAATAAAATTTTTCTGTGTCTTAGAAGCTTCCTGTTATTTGTACAGCCCGTTTCAAAAATACAAACAGTATTACTCTCAGCTGAGGTTGTGTTTCCTTTTGGTTTCATAGGTTGGTGCGCTGATGAGAACAATTTTTATACATAATAATTTCATGATTTGATGGTCTTCAAAACTAGACAAAAATTCACAGAAAGAGAAACAGAAAGAAGGGAGGGAGAGAAAGAGAGAGAGAGAGAGAGAGAGAGAGAGAGAGAAAGAAAGAAAGAAAGAAAGAAAGAAAGAAAGAAAGAAAGGCTGAAGAAAAAAGGTATAAAGAAGCAGTTTGCTATATTTATGTCTATATTTATTTATTTATTTCTATATTCTATTTCTATAATTTATCCTGTTTGGATATGAAAGCCATAAATCACAAATTCATTCTTTTAATTTTTTGTTAAAAAAAAGTCCTCAATAGGCTTCCAATCACCAATAAAAGTAGAGAATGGAACTAAGGGAAACAGTCTAGAATATATCAAGTTTTCAATGTATTTCATAGCATTTCCCATTGCTATGCTGCCCTTTCAAGTCACATTTTGCCCTTTTTAATATAAAAATTCTCCCCAGCAAGCTCTGATCTAGGAACATTGGCTAGTTTTCAAGAGGACCTCATGTTTACTTACTTGTATTTTACTAACTGGACTTCACTGTTTTGTTTTATTTGTCTTTTATCTTTCATGGTTTACTTTTATTTTACTTTCATGGTTTATATGGTATTTTTATTTTACAAAAAATGTATATTTTTTTAAAAAAAGAAGTCACAGGATTCCTTGCTCCACAAACACTTGGACAGATTTGGATCTGTTATAAAGGCTGTAGACAATGACAAGTAAATATGACTTTATATGACGTAAAATAACCTCCAATTTTATTCTATTTGACTAAATGTTGGGGAGCAATTTTCAGTCCTAAGTTTAGAGATTTGTTTTTATGGGTCACCTACGTCCCATGTTTGGAAAGCGGTTGGGAAAACTTCAGGCACTTCCTTAGGATCTTTTTAGAACCAGGGAGGTTGCAAAAAAAAAAAAAAGTCAAAGCATGCTAAGAAAATAGCAAATATATGCCATTTATTTGGCTCAAAATTACTGCCCCCTCCTTAACCTTAATCCAGAAATTGCAGCGTGGATGTTCCCCAGCGAACCTTAGAGTTTCTTTATCAAATATGCTGACCTATTAATACTGATAGGATAAAAAAAAAAATAGCTGCAAAAAAAGCAAGCTGCCTTTGAAATTGAAACTTCCAAGCAAGGAGGAGGGAAAAAAAAAAAAAAAAAGCAGAAGTTTCTGCAATTAAAACAGCCCCACCCGGGACGCCGCGCCTGATTGGCGAAGAACGCAGCCTTCTTTTCCTTTTGTCGGATTCGGATTGGTCGCTTGGGCCGTCACTCAGCGCCGGGTCTTTCCCGGCGCCTCGCTCCGCAACAAGCCGGCAGGGCTTCCACACACACGGTGTCCACGCGCCGCCGGCTGGCTGCCGATTGGCTGGCGGGATGGTAAACACGGCGCGAGAGAGCCAATGGGAGCGCTGTGCACGAGCGCCGCACGCGGGTCCACGAGGCGGCCGCATGGCGCGCGCTGAGATCAACAACTGTGAAGGGGCGGGGGAGGAGGGCGGGAGCGGGTATAAAAGGGCCGGCCGCGTCACGGAGCCGGCCAGAGCTGGGAGGCAGCCGAGCAGGAGGGAGGTTGGCGCTGTTCGCTCGTTGCGCGTCCCAAAAAAAAAAAGTGACAGGAGCCGCGCTCGCCCCGGTTCCCGCTATTGAAAGAGAGAGCCTTGGGAAGTGCGGAGAGGCGTTGCACTTTTTGCAATCGCTTGGAAAGTTTTTGCAATCTCCCAATCCTAACCATGGTGGTCTTCAAGCGGATCAAAGTGTTCCGGGTGGCCTTCGAGGAGAACGAGCGGGTGTATTCCAGCGGCGAGAAGGTGGCCGGCCGCGTGGAGGTGGAGGTGGCCGAGGTCACGCGGGTCTCGGCCGTGCGCTTCCTGGCCTGCGGGGTGGCCCGCGTGCTGTGGATCCGGGGCCCCCACCAGTGCAAGCAGGAGATGGAGTACCTGCGCCACGAATCGGTGCTGCAGATGGAGGACCAGCCCGCCGGTGAGCAGCTGGGCGTGGCTGCTTGGGGAGGGGGATTCCAGGTCCCATGCGTCTGGGTGGGGGAGCCCCCCTATGGGTGGCCTAGCAATGGCTTTCCACGCTTGGCATTATTGGGGAGAAGCGGGCATCCTCTGGATCAGGGCGTCTCCACCTCAGCCACTCTTAAGAGGGGTGAACTACAACTCCCAGTATTCCCCAGCCAAGTATGGGAGTTGTAGTCCACCCTCTTAGAGTAGCTGAGGTTGAGCGACCCTGTTCTGGGGTGAAACAAGGGGATGGAATGGGGTAGAAATGTCTTTAAGGTATCTTAAATTTTAGAATTAAATCAAATTTTAAAAACTTGCATCTTTAAAGATCAAGGCTTCCAAAAATCCAGACGTCCCAAGTCCTAAATAAATTCCATCTTGCACCCCAGAGTGCCCTGAATATATTCAATTTGTACGTTCAGTTACAGTAGCCACCCAACTCAGCCAAGGGACTCGGATTCTGCATTCTTTGATGTGAAGGAAGGTTTAGATAAGTTTGATAAATTGGAAGCATCAAGGAGAGGGGTGACCAAGGAAAGAGCAATCCCTGATGCCTTTTTAAGAAGAGATTTGTTTGAAACGATACAGGGTTTCTTGCTTGAATCCTGCTAGAAGACCTCTTAAGGTCCCTTCCAACTCTGTTATGATGAGGGGCATCCTGGAGATTTTAAAATTTGCCCGAGTTGGCTGTTTTCCAAGGAAAGCCATCCTGGATAGTGCAGACTGTCCCTGGAAAGCCACCCTGGATAGTACAGACTGTCCCTGGCGGGAGGCAATTTTAACAGTCTATTAAAGTCTATTAAATCGGAAGCAAATGCCCAGGCCAGGCAGGTGTTCCCTTTAGAGGGAGGCTTTAGCTGTCAAAACTTGGCTGGAGATGAAAGCTGGAGAGAGAAGTAAAGGCTCTGTAATTTTTGAGTTTATTTTAAAGAAGTTGAAATGAACACCGTTGCATTTCTTATTTTAAAAGGGGGGAAGTTCTGCGAACCCTTGCCACTGCTCTGAATGTTGATTTTCAGCTTTAAAAAAAAATCCATAAATCTCTTTCTTTCTTGTATTTTTCTAGATAAAGATGGTTCTGTCTTACTCAGACCGGGAAACACATACCGATACAAGTTTGAATTTGAACTGCCCCAAGGGTAGGTAGAGATCAAAGGCATGAATAAATCTGTGTAAAATCCGACCATCTGCCATGGATCTGCCCCTCTTCCCCTTTGTCTAAGCTGCTTGGGTTTCTTTTCAGACCCCTTGGCACCACCTTTAAGGGCAAGTACGGCTGTGTGGATTACTGGGTCAAAGCTTTCTTGGATCGCCCGTCCTTCCCAACTCAAGAGGTGAAGAAGCGCTTTGAAGTCATGGATCAAATTGACGTCAACACTCCAGATCTGATGGTAATTATCCCTGCTTTATTTACTTAGGTCTTGTCTGCTGTCCATCAGTCACGCGGGGTTAAATTAGTTAGGATTACGACTTTAAATGTCTGGATGTTTTTCTGTCTTTCTCCAAAGCTTCTCTAAAACTTTTGGTGAGGTTTGGGGCTTTTGCAATGACCTTTAGGGTTGGAGTTAATAGTCGTGTCCAAGGGAGTCAAAGAAAATATTTCTTAGCTTATATAGCTGCATGGCTGAAGTACGTTTTTAGTTAGCTAAGGGAGAATTTCCCCAAAAAATGAGTTAAACTCAGTTGGGAGTGGACTTAATAATAATAGTAGTAGTAGTAAAGTTGGAAGGGACCTTGGAGGTCATCTAGTCCAACCCCCTTTGTTGTTTGCTTCTCTACAGTCTCCTGTCTCTGCCACAAAGGAGAAGAAAGTTTCCTGTATGTTCATCCCAGATGGGCATGTGTCGCTTAGTGCAAGGATCGACCGCAAAGGCTTCTGTGAAGGTGAGATTCTGGAACGTGGCAATTTTCCTGCATTTACCTCCATCTGTTTGTAAAGTCACAAGTTTAGCTCAGCCGTTGCTGGTGGAGCAGATAAAAACAGGGTTGCCAGCACTGATTTTTTAAGCCCAGATCTGGGTTTTTGATCTGGGGTTTTTTATTTCAAAATCTTAAGCTTTTCTATGCATGACATTATATTGCATATGTTATATAGGTAAAAATAAGTTTGTTTAAGGCTCAGTTTTTATCTAGGTTTTTGGATAGAATCTGGGTTAAGTGTGAAACCCTAAGTAAAAATTTAGTTTAAACCTTTTTTGGATCATTTTTTTTTCTTATTACCTGGGGGGAGGTTGTTTGTTTTTTGCAGAATCTGGATTGAGTGCAAAACCCTGACGAAATAGATAAAAATGTAATTTAAAGCTGATAGTGCTTTTAGTTATGTAGGTTTTTGGATAGAATTTGAATATTTTTTTTTTTAGCAAGCCTCACTGGCAACCCTGAATATTGAAATAATTTGAGGGATTTGTGGGTGACCAAAACAGGGTCTCCTCTCAGGCTGTTAAGTGTTCTTGAGGGTCTGACCTCCCTCCTCTGCCTTCCTCCAGGGGATGACATCTGCATCAATGCTGACTTTGAGAACACCTGCTCTCGGATCGTGGTGCCCAAGGCGGCCATCGTGGCCAAGCACACCTACCTGGCCAACGGGCAGACCAAGGTCTTCTCCCAGAAACTCTCCTGCGTCCGAGGCAACCACATTACCTCCGGCATGTCCGAGTCGTGGCGTGGAAAGACACTCCGGGTCAAGAAGATCAAGCCATCCATTCTGGGCTGCAACATCCTGCGCGTAGAGTATTTCCTCCAGGTGAGCCACCTTGGAGACAGGGCCCCACTCCTACAACAGCTTCTGGGCCCAGTTTGAACTGCTCTGGCTTAGCCAAGGGGTAGCCCCAGAACCTGTCGGTCCCACCCTAAGCCACTTTTCAAGGGAGTTCCCCTTATCTTGAGCGATCCTGGTTGAACTGCATGTGGGAAAGGAACCTCTTTAACCAGGTGTCGCTTCCACCCAACGCCTCACCGTGTTTCTCTGCCCTTCCACAGATCTACGTCAGCGTCCCCGGTTCTAAGAAGATCATTCTTGAGTTGCCGCTGGTCATCGGCAACAAGTCCAGCTTCGGCAGTCGCAATTCCAGCATGGCCAGCCAGACCAGCTCCGAGATGAGTTGGGTGGACCTCAACATCCCTGATGCTCCAGAAGGTGAGTGGTCTCAATGTCCTAGTCAACCCTTCAAGATCCAGAGGAGGAAGAGTCTCCACACCTCTCCCTCTGTGGAGGTGGTTGTCTTGGGGGTCTTCTGAAGGACCTCTACCTACCCATACAAGCCTTCTCGCTGGCTTTGTACTTTAAGATGGCCTGTCGAAGGTCTTTTGCCTTCCTAGATGCACTTTGCAATGTCTTGCAACTGCCCCCAGACCTGCCCAGAACTGACCCTGGTCTCTTTCCTCTCCTCCTAGCACCTCCATGCTACCTGGACATCATTCATGAAGACCATCGGATCGAAAGCCCGACCACTCCCCTCCTGGATGAGCTGGACAATTCCTTTGACAGCCCCATCTTCATGTACGCGCCCGAGTTCAAATTTATGCCGCCGCCAACCTACACAGAGGTGAGGCTTCTTAAGGCTACCGCACAAGTCAGTTTTGTAGAGCAAGTTAGGTCTTGTTATAAGCAGGGTCTGTTCCAGGTTGCCTTGCCCTGGGGGGGTGGGGGGGGAGTCTAGGCCCACAAGTGCTGCCCAACCGGGCTGATCTGGGAAATTGGATTGTGCCACTGCCGGTCACCTTATGGAACATGCTTCCCGTCCCGTTTGAAAATAGACTTAGAGCAGTGGTTCTCAACCTTTCTAATGCCGCGACCCCATAATACAGTTCCCCATGTTGTGGTGACCCCCAACCACTTATACATCACCGGGTGCCAGGGGCGTGGCCAAAGAAAAGGGGGAAAAATGACGGACAGCCTTGTTTGGCGACCCCGTGAAATGGTCATTCGACCCCAAATGGGGTCCCGACCCACAGGTTGAGAACCACTGACTTAGATTAACTGGGGGGGGGGTAACCTTAATTTCAAGCTGTGATTTCCCACTGAGTGAGTTCAATCAGAATAGGACTAGGAGGGACCTTGGAGGTCATCTAGTCCAGCTTCAAGTGGGAGAGCCTATAACATTCCAGACAGGTGGCCATCCAGCCTCTTCTTAAAGACCGTCCAGTGTTTTTTTTTTTTTAATTTGCACAAAGAAAAGCACATTTTTACCTCCGTTTTACACGTCTCCCTTTCTACGTCTCTTTCAGGTTGATCCTTGTGCTGTCAATAGCGACAGCATCCAGTGAGCACTGCAGAAAAGCCCAGCTGTGATTTTTAATCCAGCTTTTTCTGGACTTTCACAAAATTGCCTTCGTAGCCATTCTGCCCATAGCAGAAAAGGGACAGGAAACCACCAGGTGTCAAGTGACCTCTTGGGAAACAGTCAGCAAGGAGCGAAACAGCCTTCCTAGTGCTGCACATGTTCCAGATGACACAAACAAAGGCACCTATGGGTTTGGGGGTTCCTATCCTCTTTTGCCCTTTGCAAAAGCGTGTCCCCTGCGAACTGACCCGGTGTTAATGAGATTGTAGGGAAAGAGGCAAGTTTTTTGGAAGAAAAATCCTGTGTCCCATCTTTCCCTCCTTGACAAGGAAAGGGGAGGGTAGGACTTCACTGCTACTGAGACACAAAAATGCACACCTCTTGCTCTTTCTGTAGGTGTGACATTCTGTAGTTTAGAACAAAAAGGGATTTGGCCCTTCGCGATTTGGGTGCAGAAGGGAATTGGCTGGAGGTTTTGATAGACGTTTTTTGTAGCCGCTGGTATTGGTGGTGGTTGAATGGAGCTGGTTTTCACTCTTTGAACCCCACCATCTTAACCAGGGCAGCCTTGGGAGGAGCGTGGAGGGGAAGGGGGCTATAGGAAAAAAGGGATCTGAGATTAGCAGAGGTGGTGAGGAGGGGCTGTTCCTCACCAGCCTCCAGGGGAAGAGGAGGAGAGGTGAGAAGCAAGGAAGAGAAGTGGAAACATTGCATAGCAATAAAACTTGCAGCATCCAAAGAGCCTAAATAAGGAAAAAGATTCTTTTCCTGTAAAGCTTATTGAACAATGCAAGATAGCAACTTGGGGTCCTCAAGTTGGTTACAGTTTTTTTTTATAGCACTTAAATCCTGTATTTTTCCCCCTTTTGTCTAAATCTGTTAAGCAAGCAAACCAACCTGTTTTTTGTTTTGTTTTTGTTTTTTGTAAAGGAGAAATTGCTGTTTTGCCTAGGATCTTTGAGGGGCGTTCACGTTCAGAAATGTGGGGTAGATTGGTTGGAGGGTTTGAGTTGGGGGGGTTCAGCACACACACACCCCTTGAACCTCCCAGGGGCCCTCAGAAGATCAAAACGTGTTTTTTGCCAAACGGTGCCAAAAGATCTGCATTTAAAATGATTGTATCTGTAGCAAGAGCTTTAATATTTCAAGAAGCCATATGGAGAAGCATTTGTTTGTGGTTAGTTAAGCCATCCTGTGTCCGTCCAACTTGTTTACCTCCAACACCTTGTGTTTTTGCCCCCCCCCCACCACCACAGCAGAAAAATGCACTTGAAATGACTCTGCACTGCATAGCCGAAGTGTTAATTCATCCCAGATTTTGTTGCCACAAATACCTTTGTGTGTCACAAATGGGTGTACTGATTTTTTTTTTCTTAACTGTTTTTGTTTCACTGTTCTGCTTGTTTTGTATTATTTGCAACTTTAATTATATTTTGTACTGTTGGACTATGGGTATAAACCTTTTTCCTAATAAATTATCGAAACATGAAAATGCCTGTTTGGTTGGTTCTGACTGGGGTTGTAGCAAGATTGGTGTCATCCTCAAAAAATGTTTACATGTGCAAGTACAAGTTCCTGTAAGTATTTCATTTACAGGCAGTCCTCAGGTTCTGTCCATAATGGGGCCTGCCCGTTGCAGTCCAAATAGGGCCTATGACAGTGGTTCTCAACCTTTCTAATGCCGCGACCCCATAATACAGTTCCCCATGTTGTGGTGACCCCCAACCACTTATACATCACCGGGTGCCAGGGGCGTGGCCAAAGAAAAGGGGGGAAAATGGCGGGCAGCCTTGTTTGGCAACCCCCGTGAAATGGTCGTTCGACCCCAAATGGGGTCCCGACCCACAGGTGGAGAACCACTGGCCTATGGGGTGGCCTCACTTAATGTCCCGAACCCCTATTCTTCCAGACTGAGGACGTTAAGTGAGCCCCAAGGGTGCTTTTTTAAAAGGCAACTGGACTTTCTTATTTTGCTTTGAAGATGTTTTGCTTTGAAGATTTTTTGCTTCTCGTTCCAAGATGCTTCTTCAGCTCTGACCGGATGGTGGGGAACGGAAGGATTTATACTCCTTGCAGGCAGCTGGTCATTTGCCTTCTTTGAAAGAATCATTGAGGCCACTTGGAGGTTTGTCTATGTCCTCAGGGTCACCTGAGTCATTGAGAAGTTGGAGCTGTGCTTTATGCAAGAACCTAAATCCTTCCAATATAAATCCCCACCATCCAGTCGGAGCTGAAGAAGCTTCTTGGATGAAAAGCAAAATGTCTTCAAAGAAAAACAGGAAAGTCCAGTTGCCTTTTGAAAAAACACCTTTGGGATAATCGTGACTGGAGGACTGAATCTCCCTAGACAGGTTGAGTGTTTATTTATTTTATTTTATTTATGAGACTTGCATACCGCTTTAAGTGCAAGCACTCTCTAAGCAATGTAAATATATATATTTACATTGCCCCCAACAATCTGGGTCCTCATTTGACCTACCCCGGAAGGATGGAAGGCTGAGTCAACCTTGAGCAGGTGAGATTTGAACCGCTGACCTGAACACAGTCAGCTAAAGTGGCCTGCAGGACTGCACTCTTAACTGCTGCGCCACCTCGGCTCTTTAAGAGGCGCATAGGGTTGGGTTCTTCCTTGAGTCCCTGCAAGCCTTGGGCCTGCTTCTCACCCCCACGGGGTCGCCTTGGGTTTCCCACTCCAGCCACCCAGCAAGATGGGGGTGGCCACTACCTGCTGTCAGTTGTAATGGTGTGCGACCTGTGGGGTTCCTGCAGCAGCTGAAACTTTGAAACCAGTTCATAAGTTCATGGGGGGGGTCTGAAACTGGGTTATAAGTACCCCTTGGGGGGGGGATTGCCATAATTTGAAAGGTCACTAAGTGAGCAATTCTACCGCAGTCAACACCCTGATACTGGTGAATGAGTATCGTCGTAAGTGGAAGATAGACCTGCCCCCCAAAAGTTAAAATCTCACTTGTTCAACGTATATTAGATTCTATGCATCGGTCTTTCAAGAAATGTTTTCTTCCAAAATTTTCCTTGAGCAAGGAGGCAGGAAAAACAGAATAACAATAATAAGAGTTGGAAGGGACTTCAGAGGTCTTCTAGTCCAACCCCTTGCTCAACAAATGGCTGTCCAGTTTTGAAAACCTCCACTGAGAACCTCTGGCAGCAAGGCTTGGGTGAAGTAAAAATGTAAAACCTCCCCACAATTAAGTCCCAAAAAGGCTTGAGTTTGGGAGGGAGGAATCTTAAGTCTAAATTTAAACCTGGGTGTTGGTACTACTGCTGAGGTTAGTTGTGTAACCTTTTGGGAGTCTCAATGTGGCTACTCTGCCTAGGAAGAACTTTGGGTTACACCAGGTAGTTACTCTACTTTCAGCTGTCTAGAGTTTCCTGCACAAAATGGTGGCATTTGCACAACAAGCCAGGATGAGTTGTTTGTGGTTCAGCATCTTGCGTGGAGCAGGTCATCCCATCACAGGAAGACACAATCTGCTTTGGGTCTACGGCAGGGGTGTCCACCTTGGCAACTTTTAAGACTTGTGGACTTCATCTCCCAGAATTCCTCAGCCAACATGCTTTAAGATGGGTGGGAAGCAAGTCAAAGGACCTCCAACGTTTGCTGCAGGGACCACCAAATTCCCACGACACACTAGGATATTGTTGCTCAACCCTGGCAGCTTGAAGATGTGGCGGACTTCAATTCCCAGAATTCCAGACCTTGAAGTAGGCTGGCTGGGGAATTCTGGGAGTTGAAGTCCACAAGTGTCTATGGACATCCTCAGTCATCCAGGCCATAGTTGTCCCAAAGGTGCACAACAAATTTCGCTCCTGATCCAAGAACCTTCTTCCGTTCTGAAGTTCTGAAGAAGCTTCTTGGGTGAGAAGGGAAATGTCTTCAAGGAAAAACAAAGTCCAGTTCCCTTTTTAAGAAGCAGCTTTGGGAAGTCCACACATCTTAAAAGCTGACAAGATTGGACGCCGCTAGTCTACTACATTGCATTTCTGTTTCGTCCTCCTGGATCTAGCATGTTGTGTGAACCCTTTTCCTAAGTCCTAGCTTTCTTCCTTGTTCTCTACTCTTGAACAGCCAGTTTCTTTTCTCCCCTTGACGCGGTTTCAACATGCCAACCAACAGAGGTAGTCCTCACTTAATGACCATTCATTCAGCGACCCAAATTATGGTGCACTGAACGAAGTGGCTTAGTGGTCAAACCGATAGCCATTGCAGCATCCCTGCAGTCAGGTGGTGATCTCAACAAACCTAATTCTGTAAGTAGATTTTGAGCCAAGAGTACTACAATTCTGGTAACCCGGGTGCGTGCAGTGAAGCCTCCATCCTGGTCTGTCTTGAGCAGGGGTCTTCAAACTTGGCCCTTTGATGAGTTGTGGACTTCAACTCCCAGAATTCCTCAGCCAGGTACGCTGGGAGTTGAAGTCCACAAGTCATCAAAGGGCTTGAAGACCCCCTGGTCTTGAGAAACTTTGCTCTCCCGTGCCCTGGCCTTGAAATAAAGCATTAATCAACAGATCCCTGGAGAGTTGAATGCTCTGGCAAAGATGTAGGAGAGAATTTGTGGAAATGTTCCCCCTCGCTCTGCCTGTTTTGGGACTTCCTTTGTTAAGATCAGCTCTTGAGTGGGCCAGAGGAAGCTGTGAGATAGTTGTGCAGGGTTTTTTTTTTCCCAGCCATATCCAGCTCCCAACAGCTGTCCAGAGAGAGAATAATAGAACAACAGAGTTGGAAAGGACCTTGGAGGTCTTCTAGTCTGACCCGTTTGAACATGAAACTTCATGCCATTCTGGATAAATAATAGAATAACAGAGTTGGGTGGTGCTCCAGATGTTTTGGTATTGCACCCAAGGCGCCTACCTTTTGGCTACTACCTTTTGCCACAGTCATTCTATTTCTATTTCCAGGTCTTTGCATTTTGTGATTTTCTCCAGTTCTTTCTCTTCTGCTCTCTCCAGGTACTACTTCTTCCACTATCCAGATTCTTTTTGTCTTTCTTATTGACCGTTGTCAGAAATTTAGCCACGCCTCCTTCTGGGCTGTACCTTCCCAGTTTTTATTTATTTATTTATGAGACTTATATACCGCTTTAAGTGCAAGCACTCTCTAAGCGGTGTACACCAGTAAGCAATGTATATATATATATATTACATTGCCCCCAACAAGCTGGGTCCTCATTTTACCTACCCCAGAAGGATGGAAGGCTGAGTCAACCTTGAGCCGGTGAGATTTGAAACGCTGACCTGCTGAACACAGTCAGCTAAAGTGGCCTGCAGTACTGCACTCTAACGGCTGCGCCACCTTGACTTAGTCTCAGCTCAGTAGGACGCAATTTATTTGACTCCTCGGTTTAGACTGGGTTAAATGTAATTAGTCAGATAATTAGTTGTATTACGTCCAATTTCCCAAATTATCTCAAATTGCTCATTTATACAATTTGGCTCCAAAATTTGCAGGATTCTTTCTTGAGGCCAAACTGCAGCCTCGGCTCCAGAGAGCCTTGCAGGCTCCCAATGAGCTGAATTTGAGCTTTTCAGGACTGCGGAGCAATTAGGCTCCGATTCAGCTGATCCGTGCTAAACGGGAGAGTTTCCTTACTGGGTGATTCTCTTTGGAGCTATGGAAGGCCGGAGGGCGTCATCGGGACCGCGTCGTTGCTGCGAGACCTTGTTTGGAGATCGGATCGCAGCGGGCGTGTTGTGTGGCAGGTGCCTGTCTAAATGTCCCAGAACATTTAGTTTCTTCGTTTTCTATGACTTGCTCTATTTTAATAGCCCACTAGTTCTTGCTTGCAGGAAAATGGTCTTCTTGCACAATTATTATGGTTTGTCGCACAGTTGGCTAGATGTTGAGACTGGATTTTGCCTTTTTGTCCATCTCTGGGGTCCTTCCCAAGGAATATTTGATGGGGTTTAAGGTTTCATCACAGGATGTAAGCCAGTGTATCTCAACCTTGACAATTTTAAGGCATGTGGACTTCAACTCCCAGAATTTCACAGCCAGCATTGCTGGCTGTGGAATTCTGGGAGTTGAAGTCCACATGCCTTAAAATTGTCAAGGTTGAGAAACACTAATGTAAGCTATTCCGAACAAAGTCAGCTCTTGCAATTGACTGATGGTGAATTTATCAGTGCTGATGGTGTTCAAGTGAGGTTGCAGATTATGAGCTAAAAGTTAGTATCTTCCCAAACTGTCTGCTGGGGGAATGCAAACTTCAAACTTCCAGATTCATTTAGCTTCAGCTCCCACCATGAGAAGAGATCTGGTTAGAAACTGCTGCTAAATTTGCTGCCTGTTGAATCAACATTCCGGGGTCTTGGGCCAAAAAGCACCTGATCTTTCCCAGAAAATTATAAAGGTTCCCTTTTGCTTTCATCCAATATCTCCTGTCCTTGAGAAACAACCTTGGTGACTGCTATTAGGTGACTCACTCCGTGGGCTCCTCAACAGCGGAAAAAGCAAATAAAATGGAGAGAATTATCTGGAGCTGTCCCAGCTGACTGTTTATGGGTAAGCTGCCAGCTCTGGTAGGAAGAGTAAACAAGGGCTGCAGAAGCCAATTAAGCCAAAACTGGCAAAATCTTGCTTGAAATCCAGAGTGCCCCAATGTCCAAAGGGGATGTAAGAGAGGCCTTGAGCCAAACCAGTCTCAGAATATCGAATCCTAGGACTGGAAGGGACCTTGGAGGTCTTCTAGTCTAGCCCCCTGCGCAGAAGAACTTTACACCATTCAGGACAAATGCTGTCCAATCATTTCTAAAAAACCTCCACTGATGGAGCACCCACAACTTCTGGAAGGAAGTCGTTCCACTGGTTAATTATTCTCATTGTCAGGAAATTCCTTCTTAATTCTAGTTTGCTTCTCTCCTTGATTAGTTTCCTTCCATTGTTTCTTGTCCTGCCTGCAGGTTTCTTGGACAATAGGTTGGCATCCCCCCCCTCAAATATTGGAGGACTGCTATCACATCACCTCTAGCCCTTCTTTTCGTTAAACTAGACATATCTAATTCCTACAGCCATTCTTCGTATGTTTCAGCCTCCAGGCCCCCTGATCATCTTTGTTGCTCTTCTCTGCACTCTTTCCAGAGTCTCAACATCTTTTTTTTGTATAGTGCTGACCAGAACTGGATGCACTATTCCAAGTCACCAGATCCTCTTAAAGCTGCGTTTCTCAGCTTCAACAGTTTAGAGAAGTCCACATCTCTTAAGCTGCTGAGGTTGAGAAAATCCATCCTGAAGGTTCTGCTTCAAAGACCTTCAGAAAGGAGAACTTCAGATTCCCAGCCTCTTGCAAAACACCTCCCGCTCCTTGGCCTGCATTCACTGAGCAATGAAGCCTGTTGCAAAGAGTCTCCCTGCAACCCACATGGACAAGGGGTGGGGCTGTGGCCACAAGAGTTGCTGGAGATTAGAAGGTTAGGATAAATAACCTACTGCTCAGCTACAGGGAAACCATAGTACAGTGGTTCTCAACCTTTTTAATGCCACAACCCCCAACCGGTCGTAAGTCGAGGACTACTCAACTGGTGCAGCACCGTTTGCAGAATGGGACTTTTGGCGGACTCAGCAGGGCAGAGACAGCCTGGACAATTCCTATTGGCTTTTGAAAGCCAATAGAATTAGACTCTATTCAAGAAAGTCTATTCTATTGGCTTTCAAAAGCCAATAGAATAAAAGGGAGGAGCACAGCTAAGGAAAAGGGGGAAAAAATGGCGGACTGCGTTGTTTGGCGACCCCCGTGAAATGGTCGTTCGACCCCAAATGGGGTCCCGACCCACAGGTTGAGAACCACTGGCATAGAAGGACAGAACAGCAGAGGGAATAGCACTAGAAGGGTCCTTGGAGGTCTTCTAGTCCAGCCCCCTGCTCAAGCAGGAGAACCTATACCATCTCAGACAAGCGGCTGTCCAGTCTCTTCTTAAAAACCTCCAGCGACGGAGCACCCACGATTTTTGGAGGCCAGCTGTTCCACTGGTTAATTGTCCTCACTGTTAGGAACTTTCTCCAGGGAGAAGGGAGCTTGGAGGTCCAATGCTCTGGTCAAATAGGAGACCCTCTACCATCGCAGACAAATCTTCCCAAAGGTGCTTTCCAAAAGGCAACTGGACTTCCTTAGTTTTTTTTCCCTTGAAGACGTTTTGCTTCTCATCCAAGAAGCTTCTTCAGTTCCGAGGAAGTTTCTTGGATGAGAAGCAAAACATTTTCAAGGGGGGGGTGTGGAAATCGAGAAAGTCTAGTTGCTTTTTGGAAAAGCACCTTTGGGATAGCCATCACCTGGATGATGGAGAATTTCCATAGACCTTTCAAACAAATGGCTTTCTGGTCAACAGAGAAAGGAGGCAAAAACATATGAAGAATGGTCGTGGGAATTGGGCGCGGCTAATCTAGTAAAAAGAAGAGCTAGGGGTGCCATGATAGCATGTTCCACTATCTGAGAGGCTGTCCCAAAGAAGGGGGGGGAGTCAAGCTATTCTCCCAAGCACCAGAGGGCAGGACAAGAAACAATGGTTGGAAACTGACCAAAGAGAGAAGCAACCTGGAATTAAGGAAAAACTTCTTGACAGTGAGGACAATTAACCAGTGGAACAGAAGTTGCCTCCAGAAATTGTGGGCGTTCCATCACTGGAGGTTTTTAAGAAGAGACTTGTTGTTGTTAATTGCGAAGTCGTGTCCGACCCGTCGCGACCCCATGGACAACGTTCCTCCAGGCCTTCCTGTCCTCTGCCATCTTCTGGAGTCCATTGAAGTTCACACCTCCTGCTTCAGTGACTCCATCCAGCCATCTCATTCTCTGTCGTCCCCTTCTTCTATTGCCCTCCATCTTTCCCAGCATTAGGCCCTTCTCCAGGGAGTCCTTCCTTCTCACTAGGTGGCCAAAGGACTTGAGTTTCGACTTCAGGATCTGGCCTTCTAAAGAGCAGTCGGGGTTGATCTCTTCTAGGACTGACCGGTTGGATCGCCTTGCAGTCCAGGGGACTCGCAGGAGTCTTCTCCAGCACCAGAGTTCAAAGGCCTCCATTCTTTGGCGCTCAGCCTTTCTTATGGTCCAACATTCACAGCCATACATTGCAACTGGGAAAACCATGGCCTGGACTATACGTACTTTTGTTGGCAGGGTGATGTCTCTGCTTTTTAGAATGCTGTCTAGATTTGCCATAGCTTTCCTTCCCAGGAGCAAGCGTCTTTTAATTTCTTGGCTGCAGTCCCCATCTGAGGTGATCTTGGAGCCCAGAAAAATAAAATCTGTCACTACCTCCATTTCTTCCCCATCTATTTGCCAAGAATTGAGAGGGCCGGATGCCATGATTTTGGTTTTCTTAATGTTGAGTTTCAAAGAAGAGGCTAGACAGTCACTTGTCTTGAGATGGCATAGGTTCTCCTGCTTGAGCAGGGGGCTGGACTAGAAGACCGCCAAAGTCTCTTCCAACTCTGTTACTCTGTTATTTTGAAAACCTCCAGTGATGGAGCCCCCACAACTTCTGGAGACCAGCCATTCCACTGAATAATTGTTCTCACTGTCAGGCAATTTCTCCTTAGTTCTAGGTTGGCTTCTTTCTGGATAAATGTGGATATCCATTTGTCCAAGATAGTCTACTCACTGCCCCTCCTGCCTGAGGACGGACTGCGTAGCTGCATTGATGGTGACCTTTGTCCAATATCCTTTGATGCCCGGCATCTGCCAAGCGGGCATTTGATCCCCGGCTCAACTCAGCAATGTGGGCTGCTCTGGATCAACTCCATAGCATGGCCGGCCTGCGGGACAGGTGGGGTTGAGGGTTTACAAGCCAAGCAGGGGAAAGGGGAGGCCGGGAGGAGAAAGGATGTGGAGAGCTGTAGTGGAAACACAGCACAATCCACACCCCAGCACAACCCATGCTGGTCACAGCAGACCAATGCTCCAAGACAAAAATGGGGTTTGGGGGTTAGAATGACTTTCTTTTACGGGGGAGCCCCCAGCAACTCCCATTTTGGCTAGTTTGGTCTAGACTCTAGAGCAGTGGTTCTCAACCTGTGGGTCGGGACCCCATTTGGGGTCGAACGACCATTTTATGGGGGTCGCCAAACAACGCAGTCAGACATTTTTACCCCCTTTTCCTTAGCTGTGCTCCTCCCTTTTATTCTATTGGCTTTTGAAAGCCAATAGAATAGACGCTCTTGAACAGAGTCTAATTCTACTGGCTTTCCAAAGCCAATAGGAATTGTCCAGGCTGTCTCTGCCCTGCTGAGCCTGCCAAAAGTCTTATTCTGCAAACGGTGTTGCACCAGTTGAATAGTCCTCGACTTACGACTGGTTGAATAGTCCTCGACTTACGACTGGTTGGGGGGGTCACGGCATTAAAAAGGTTGAGAACCACTGGCCTAGTCCAACCCCTGCTCCAGCAGGAGACCCTTTTAGACAAATGACTCTCCAATCTCTTCTTTACAAAACTCCAGCCATGGAGCACCCACAATTTCTGGAGGGAAGTCATTCCATTGATTAATTGTTCTCACGGTCAGGAATTCACAACTGTCTCACTTAAGAATGAAAACTTTGGACTCAACTGTGGTCATAAGTTGAGAACTGTTGTACATTGCGGAAAAACGTGTGTCAACCCTCACTGTCCAGTACAAGAATCTGGAATTCAGAGAAGGCGCTGTAAGGTTGCTTCTGACGCCAATGCAGAGCAAGGCTGCGCCTAAGAGATTTTCTGCACATGCTTTCCATACCTTTTCTATTTTTCTCCGAAGTCATTAAGATGTTATTCAAAAACAAAAGAAAAAAAAAGCAGAAAACTCAACGAACAGCCACGATACTTTTAAACAAAGCTTCTCAGCCATTGGGGCTCAAGACCTACTCTGTAAATATGAAACAAACACGGAGGTTTACAAGACATTAAATACTACATGGACTCATTTTATCCTGAGCTTGTAGAATCCCGCATACAGTACTTGTGCATGACTGAAATAACCATCATTGCTGACAAGAGTCAAGGGGTGGACAACCATGATTTATAGACTTGTTGTGTTCCACAACTTTTCCTTTCAGCATATTGGAAGCTATTGTGTGTACAAAGGTCAGTTTACTAGGAGTAATCTAATAGTAGTGGCCTCTTGCATGTGCGTGTACATGAAAATTGCAGACAAATCCCATGTCAATGTGGTTGCATCCATAGAATTCCTTCTCCATCCCTTCAGTACATAAATATTTTAGAGCAGTGTTTCTCAACCTTAACCACTTGAAGATGAGTGGACTTCAACTCCCAGAATTCCCCAGCCAGCAAGAAATTCTGGAAACTGAAGTGCACCCATCTTCAAGTGGTCAGGGTTGAGAAACACCCGACCAGAATTCTGGAAATTAAAGTTCACCCATCCACAAAGTCTGTCCACATTGACTTCTGGGAGTTGAAGTCCACCCACGTCCAACTGGCCCAGATTGAGATACACTGATCAAGAGCATGTTGATGACTAAGTCTCTAGTGCCAGATGACCTCGAGATGCTGTGAAAAGTGAGAGTGGTCTTTGGAAGTTTCTGAGGACTGAAAAGTTGGATGGTTGATCTTATTTTTTTTTTCTTCTTACTCAGAAACTGAAAGTCCTATGAAACTTGTTGGTTTTGCAGAGCAAGAATTATTGTCTTTGAAGCTCAAAGGCTGCACAGCTCTTGATTAAATCAAAATAGTGGCCACTCTGTCACACTCAAAATGGTTTTTCATAGAACATAGGTTTGCAGAGCTGGAAGGGACTTTGGAGGTCCTCTAGTCCAACTCACTGCTCAGGGCTGAAGACCTCATACCATCCCGGTCAAATGGTTGTCCAGTCATTTCTGGAAAACCTCCAGGGATGGAGCATCCACAACTTCAGGAGGCAAGATGGTTAATTGTGGTCACTGTCAGGAAATTCCTCCTTCCTTCTAGGTTGGATTTCAAAACACACACCTTCAATCTGCCCATTATAGCTTATCAATCAACGATGACAACATTTGGACAATGCAACTTTGGTTTTGAGAAGTATTCTGGGTTCAGTATTCTGCCATCCATGCAGGACAGAGTTTTGAGCCAATTTTTCTGGAAGAACTTTAATTGCGCAGATAAAATCTGTGTTGCATTCCCTGTGAACCGATGGACCTGGATAAGCTATTGTTTTATAGATCGAGAAACGTGTTCAGCTGGATCCATAAAATGGTGGCAGTCAATGAGATCCTTGCAGCGCAGGAGTGCATGTGACCGTTGGCATTTTTCCATCAAGACCTTGGCAGCAAGTTGGCCTGGCAATAAATGTTTATATTCTAGCCTAATGTCCCCTCATAAACCTCCCAGGGGCTCCAGCAGTGCCCCCTCCTCTGTCAGTGGTTCAGATTGGTGGAGATGGGGAAGGAGCAGTTTAGGTCATGGGTTTTAAAAGAAAGGGAGGGGAGTCTTGCTCGCACAATTGCTTCTATTTACAATAGACTTTACAATATTCTTGTGGCATTAAATATTATGCAGAGAGAAGAAAGAAAGAAAGAAAGAAAGAAAGAAAGAAAGAAAGAAAGAAAGAAAGAAAGAAAGAAAGAAAGAAAGAAAGAAAGAAAGAAAGAAAGACAGTGAGAACAATTAACCATGGAACGACTTGCCTTTAGAAGTTGTGGGCTTTCCATCGCTGGAGATTTTTAAGAAGAGATTCGATGGCCATTTGTCCTGAATGCAAAGTGCCTCATGTTTGAGCAAGGGGTTGGACTGGAAGACCTCCAAGGTCCCTTCCAACTGTTATTCTAGAAAGAAAAGAAAGAAAAAAAGAGAAAGAAAGAAAGAAAGAAAGAAAGAGAAAGAAAGAAAGAAAGAAAGAAAGAAAGAAAGAAAGAAAGAAAGAAAGAAAGAAAGAAAGAAAGAAAGAAAATGGGCTAAAGGCTGCTGTCAGCTGTTTGCAGGGATCTTGTCCCCGAGGCCGTGCCATCTGGGCAAAAGGTCAGCCATTGTTCTTGCCACCAAGCTGGACTTTCCACAGGAGGCTTCTTCCTTCCTTCCTTCCTTCCTTCCTTCCTTCCTTCCTTCCTTCCTTCCTTCCTTCCTTCCTTCCTCTTCCCTCCCTCGTGGGCCTTTTCATCTCCCAGAAAAGAAGAACCAATTTTTTCCATCTCAGATACCAATGAAGCCCTTGATCCTCGTACAACTATGATCTACAAATCCAGGCTGTGCTCTTGTTGAAATGTCTGCATTTGTGGAGACAGGGTTCCTCCTTACACACACTTTCTATGTTTATTGGGGCAGCGTTGTTGCTTTGTGGTCTCCTTGTGTCTGGAAACAAGGAAGTCTTGGCTTGCCAAAAAACTGCTATCTTCATTTCTTGAGAGGAATTCCTCAGTGTGGCTTGCTTCCATGTAGATCAGTATTTTCCAAACTTGGCAACTTTAAGATGGGAGGACTTCAGTTCCCAGAATCCCCCAGCCAGGATTCTTGAAGAGAATTCAACTCCCAGAATTCTCCAGCCAGGATGATGGCTAGAGAATTCTGGGAGTTTGTCCTCCCATCTTAAAGTTGCCAAGCTTGAAAAACCCTGAGGTAGAGAGAGACAGAATTGCCCTAGGAAGATCAAGACTGCTGATCCACTGCTGATCGATTGAGATCTATTGTTGATAGCCATATTAATTCAGGAACAATAAAATGTAACATACAGTAACAACAACCAAACCCTTTTTAGAGAAACATTTTAAGTTGGAAAATGAAGAGGGATTTGAACGTGTTAAATCCTGCTCTTTCAATGGTCGCTCACTTTGAGGGCCCTCTAAGTCTAAGACAGTGGATCTCAACCTTTTTAATGCCGTGACCCCCAACCTGTCGTAAGTCGAGGACTACTCAACCGGTCATAAGTCGAGGACTACTCAACTGGTGCAGCACCGTTTGCAGAATGGGACTTTTGGCGGGCTCAGCAGGGCAGAGACAGCCTGGACAATTCCTATTGGCTTTGAAAGCCAATAGAATTAGACTCTATTCAAGAGAGTCTATTCTATTGGCTTTCAAAAGCCAATAGAATAAAAAGGAGTAGCACAGCTAAGGACAAGGGGGGAAAAAATGGCGGACTGCGTTGTTTGGCGACCCCCGTGAAATGGTCGTTCGACCCCAAATGGGGTCCTGACCCACAGGTTGAGAACCACTGGTCTAAGACCTAAAAGAAAAAAAAAGATATTGTTGTGTTATTCACCGTCATCCTGAAAAGTGATTTTTTTATCCTTTATTCTGGTTTCTTTAAAAATGAATGCAGCCCTTGAAAACCAAATGGCCCCTGAGCAGCTTCCAGTACAATTCAATGTCTCCTTGTTTTCTCCTGCTGTCCTGATCAGCCAGGACCCATGCATGCATGCACGCGCACACACACACACACACACACACACAGGACTTCAATGGTTGTGTTGCTTTGTTGCTTGGTTGCAAAATATTCCCATTTAGCTTCATGCCTGTTTTGACCTGGGCAGGTGATGGGTGTAGCTTGGCTCTGCTGCTGGTTAAACACACACACACACACACACACACACAGAGAGAGAGAGAGGGACTGTAAATCCTAGGGGCTAATTTTAAAACACTGACAGTGATGGCAACGATGTTTTCTACCTTGTTTTTAATCCATACTTTGGCATCTACAGACGAGCAAGGAAGCCGTGACATTGAGCTGAGCTACGATTCAATTTGTGGGGTCTGTTGATTGCGGTTTTTATGTAAGATTGGAAAAGCACAAAGATGGATCCTCACCCACCATTTTTGGGAGCCCCCTGAATGTGCCACGTGTTTGGAAACAGGCGGAAAAACATCTCAGTGCTGGAGGGCTGGTTGGGCTTATCTCATAGTTTATTTTTGCATTTGTTTATTTACATCCAGACTTTATTATTTTTACAGATATTTCAAGGTGACAGATATATACAACACTGCCTTCCTCCTCCTACTATTTTCTCCAAAACAACCACCCCGTGAGGTGGGTTGGGTCAAGAACAGTGGTTCTCCACCTGTGGGTCGGGACCCCATTTGGGGTCGAACGACCATTTCACGGGGGTCGCCAAACAACGCAGTCCGCCATTTTTTCCCCCTTTTCCTCAACTGCGCTACTCCCTTTTATTCTATTGGCTTTTGAAAGCCAATAGAATTAGACTCTCTTGAATAGAGTCTAATTCTATTGGCTTTCAAAAGCCAATAGGAATTGTCCAGGCTGTCTCTGCCCTGCTGAGCCCACCAAAAGTCCCATTCTGCAAACGGTGCTGCCCCGGTTGAGTAGTCCTCGACTTACGACCGATTGAGTAGTCCTCGACTTACGACCGGTTGGGGGTCACGGCATTAAAAAGGTTGAGAACCACTGGTCAAGAAGGAGGGAATGACCCAAAGTCACCCAGCTGGCTTTCATGGCTAAGGCGGGACTAGAACTCGTCTCCGGCTTTCTAGCTGTGGCCTCCACTGCTGGACCAACCTGGACCAGTTCTTGGCTGATTGGCTTTGATGAAAGACGTGGCCCTTTGGGGATGCCTCTGAGAGAAGGAAAGAGGCTCTCCTTGGGCCCTTGTGTGTTGGGAGAGGTCCGACAATAGGCCAAACCAAACTTTTACAGGTAATTCTCGACTTATGGCCACACTTTCCCAGCTAGAAAATTCATTGTTAAATGAATGGAGGTTGTTACACACACGATGACATGCAAGCACTCAATTTTATGACCTATTTTGGCTGTGACGACGAGCGAAACATCATGTGATCATGATTTGCAACCTTCCCCATTAACTTTGCTTGCCAGAAGCCGGCTGGGAAAGTCACAAATGGCGATCACCTGACCCCCCCCCCAGGACCCTGCCACCTCCAGCCCACCACCCACCCACGTCATAAAGGCGAGACAGCTGCTAGGCATCTGGACCACAAACATGTGCTGCAGGGACCCTAAGTCTAAGTCACTTTTTAAGTGATAGCTTAATGTGGAATGGTGGCTAAATGAAGACGAACTGATTGTGCTGCATGTACACAACACAATCAGCTTGTTTTGGGTGGGCAGGAGGTTAAGTTGTCAGCTTTAAGACGGGTGGAATCGTGGCTCAGAGGTTGTGTGCATGCAACTCATTCCTGGATTAACTCATTTGCTGCAGCTAACGGATGCCTGTTTGGTTAGCTGCGGATTCTAATCCAGAAAATGAATTAACTCAGGAATCAGTTAAGTGTGAATATGCACATAGCCAATGAGCAAAAGGCCAGGGATAGAGGGGATTGTGCTGATTTCTGACCCCCCAGGGTCTCTCTCCAACATCTGCAGCTGCCCACGCTTCTCAACCTTCCCTTCAACTCAAGATCAGAGAGGGAGACCACTACTACAAGGAGTAGAATGAACTCCTGAATTTCCCCAGCCAGCATGATTTAAGATGGGTGGATTTCATCTCCCAGAATTCCCGTCAACGTGCTTTAAGATGGATGGACTTCAGCTCCCAGAATTCCCCAGCCAGCACGATTTAACATATTTGGATTTCATCTCCCAGAATTCCCTACCATCATGGCTTAAGATAAGTGGACTTCAACTCTCCAATTTCCCCATTGGTATGGTTTAAGATATGCAGTATAAACTTCAACTCCCAGATTTCCCAAGCCAACATGTTGACATCTTGGCTTGTCCATCGATATCTCAACTTGCTTCCTTTTGACATCAACCATGGCTAGACCAGGATTTTGACTCAACAAACCATCCAGGCTTGCTAAATAATTCTTGCTGTTGGCACATTCATGGGTTGCTGATTCCTTGGGCCCCTGGAAGCTGTTTGGCACGGAGGTTGTTGATTGTTCCCTTCACGATTGCAAAGTCTTGATTTATGACCCCTTCCTGCTTTTCAAGTAGAAGCTCTCAGCGTCATTAGCCTGGGATCAAAAGCCAGAAATACTTTGGGGAAGTTTACAGCCAGAGCTAGCAAGACAGAAGGGAGCCATTCCTGCCTCTTGGGAAGATTTTGGATTCAAGGTGGGGGGGGGGCGGGGGAAGGAAAAAAAATGTCCCGTGAGACTTATCTTTTGAGGGACGAGTTTCAGCTTCCATATCCTTAATTAAAGGAATTGGGGGGGGGGTGTATTTCTGCCAGCTTTATTTTGCTTTGAAAAAACTCTGCTGACATCTTTATAGCTTGAAGATCAGAGGATCAAAGGCTGTGAGAAGCATAGGCCAGTTTTTCTCAAGCTTCGCAACTTTCAGAGATGTGGACTCCCAGAGCGCAGAAGACAGAGTAACAGAGATGGAAGGGGCCCTGGAGGTCATTTAGTCCAACCCCCTGCTGACCAGGAGTCCCCGTACTATTCTTCCCTACCCTCTGCCCTTTTTAGGGCTGGCACGGAAGCTCTGGTGCTGAGCCAAGGCAAGAGCCAAGCCGGTGGAGACCAGAACTGGGGTGTTTGTGTGTATGTGTGCAATTCCTAGGAAAGGAGAGGGTAACAGGAGAACCTTCTTTGTTGGTGCCAAGATGCCTTGGGGGGGGGGGGAACTGGCAAGCGCCAGCTGGCTCCAGCAAGCAAAGGGGAGCCCTCCTGATTGGCTGAGAGGAGCAATGGGCGGCAGGGATTGGTGGAGACCCATTGCATGTGGGTACCCACACCTCAGCTACATGCTTGGCTGAACAAGGAAATGTTCCCGGGGACCAGGAAGGTGAAAACATCACCCAGCGACATCCTGCTAGGCGCTCCCTTTCTCTTTTTTTTATTAAAAGTTTTACAAATTACAATATAACCCCCCCCATCCCCTCCCCCCCTCCCCAGAGCTGATTACAGGGTAACAAATAAACAAACATACTCTAGCTAACATAAACCAACTAAACTATCAATCAAAACCATACCACACTTTAACTCCTTCTCAAAACAAATATTAACCAATTGAAACAAAAATAATCATACAATTAATACTAGCAGTGGAGCCCCTCCGTCCTGAGCTGGGCTGGAGAGGGAGGTTGCAGCACCTGGAAGTGCAGGCCAGGTGTCTGGTCCATTGCGTTTGAGTCCTTTTGAAGAGACTTTCTTTAGAATTATAAGTTTTACCAAGAGGATAAAAATGAATCCCGACTAATAAAAAGGAAAAACAGAGAAGAGAGAAGGAAGGAAGGAAGGAAGGAAGGAAGGAAGGAAGGAAGGAAGGAAGGAAGGAAGGAAGGAAGGAAGGAAGGAAGGAGGGAGGAAGGAAAAGAGAGAGAGGGAGGTAGAAAAGGAAGGAAAGCAAAGAAAGAAAGAATAAAAATAAACAGAAAGAAGAGCTTCCAATTCCCAGTGCAGTATATATAAGCAGAATTAAAAGGTTATCTCTACAATTTGGAGCAATAAAGCAAATGCCAGTCATCGAACAAGTCTGTTTCCTCCAAGGGGCATTTTTTGCTGTAAACCAGAAACCCAAAACCGTTAAAAAAAAACCCACCCAAAACCAGGGTCACATGATCCTGGGAAGCTGCAAATAGACGTGAAGGTGATCCAGTTCCCAAGTGTCAGTTGCATGACCGCGAGTGGATTTCAACCCTTGGAACTTCGAAAACGGATCCGAAGTCGCTCTGGGGAGGTCTGTCGTAAGGTTGCTAAGCAACCGGTCGTTAAGCGAGGACTATCTGTATGAGCATTTCTCATTCTGTCCTTTTCCCGAAAGCCCCTCTCTCATTTTTGAGGACACGTTTTATCCCTCTAGTAGAGTGGTTCTCAATCTGTGGGTCAGGACCCCATTTGGGGTCGAACAACCATTTCACGGGGGTCGCCAAACAACGCAGTCCGCCATTTTTTCCCCCTTTCCCTTAGCTGTGCTACTCCCTTTTATTCTATTGGCTTTTGAAAGCCAATAGAATGGACTCTCTTGAATAGAGTCTAATTCTATTGGCTTTCAAAAGCCAATAGGAATTGTCCAGGCTGTCTCTGCCCTGCTGAGCCCGCCCAAAGTCCCATTCTGCAAACGGTGCTGCACCGGTTGAGTAGTCCTCGACTTACGACCGGTTGAGTAGTCCTCGACTTATGACCGGTTGGGGGTTGCGGCATTAAAAAGGTTGAGAACCACTAGCAACCTGCAGACATCTCAGGCCCAGCCCTTCTGCCCCTCCCCGAAAAATTCTTGCTGCGTTCACAGGACTGGGTGGATCCCATTTGCCTACATAATTATAGTTCAGTTTATCTCCAATGTGAAAAGCATTTGGGGAGAGGCCAAACTGACTTATTTCAGGCAGTTCATCGGCTGTTCCCAACACACGGCGGGGCCAGATCTGAGCTTCATGCAGGTGGTCCTCGACCACAATGGAGCTCCAGATTTCTGTTGCTAAGTGAGACACTTGTTAAGTGAGTTTTGCCCACATCTTACGACCTTTCTTGCTACAGTTGCTAAGGGAATCAATGTGGTTGATAAGTTAGTCACACGGTTGTTAAGTGAATGCGGCTTGCCCATTGACTTTGTCAGAAGGTCGCAAAAGGGGATCACATGATCCCGGGACGCTGCGACCGTCATAAATATGAATTAGTTGCTAAGCATCTGAATTTGGATCACGTGACCGTGGGGATGCTGCAATGGTCATAAGTATGAAAAACAGTCATGTCACTTTTTTCAGTGCTGTTATAATTTGGAACGGTCACTAAATGAACTGTTATAATTTGAGGACTACCTGTTTTTCTTGATCTCCTCGGATCTTTTTTGCCAATATTTCTAGATATTAAGGCACCAAATGGGCATCTGGCCCTTATGCTTGGATGTGTAAGACTGCAAGAATGCTCCAGTAGCCATAAGAGATCCTTTTAACCCAGATTTTCAAATCTTGTTCAGGATTCATTTTATTCAACACAGCCAGGGAGCTTTAAAGGTTAATGAGAAGATTCCCACGTTCATCGCACATGCCAGGCCCAAACCTTTAACTCCATAGTGCAGTGATGGCGAACCTTTTAGAGACCGAGTGCCCAAACTGCAACCCAAAACCCACTTATTTATCTCCGGGTGCCAGGTGGGCTTGACCCATTGGGTGGGCATTTCCCACGAGAAGATGAAATTGATTGATTGATTGAACCTTTTTTTTTTTTTGCACATGGCAGTGGAGGCCTAAAATGAAAAGGTTTTATAAAACCCAGCTGAAGGTCTAGCACTGGGGTGATGGCGCACATGCCCACAGAGAGGACTCTGAGTGCCATCTCTGGCACCCGTGCCACAGGTTCGCCACCACTGCCATAGTGGCTTCAGGGGACCGGCCTGCTTCAGACCACAAGCGCACGCAAGGCCTGGTTCCTGGTATTTGTTGAACCAGCCTCTGGAAGTCCATTCCAGCGTCTTCATAGAATCCTAAGAGTGAAAGGACCTCAGAGGTCTTCTAGTCCAACCCCTAGCTCAAGCAGGAGATCCTGGGCCTATATTATCCCAGTCCAATGGCTGTCCAGTCTCTTCTTAGAAACCTCCAGTGATGGAGCACCCACAACCTCTGTTGCAGCCTCCCCACGGTCCCGTGATCAAAATTCAGACGCTTAAGAACTGACTCATATTTACGACGGTTTTACTGTCCCGGGGTCACGGAAGCCGGATTCACTTCACAACCGTGTGACTAACTTAACAACTGCAGTGGTCCACTTCGCAAATGTGGCAAGAAAGTTCTGTCAAATGAGGCCAAACTTGACTTGACAAATTTCTCACTTAGCAAACTAAATTCTGGGCTCCATTGTCGTCGTAAGGCGAGCTGGTTATATGATACAGTTCAGATGAAGCTGTGTGATCAATTTGGTAAGATGCAAAAAAACAAAAGTTATATATTAAGGTACAAGTTACATTTTAAAATACATTAGTTGATAAAATAAGTGCTCCATACATTAGTATCTAGGCCGGGGGGTCTGCAACCTTGACAACTTTTAAGAATTCTGGGAGCTGAAGTCCACAAGTCAAGAGAAGTATTTTGTGGTATGGAAAAAATGGATAGATTTTATACAACATAAGTTGGATATAAAAAAATATTACTTAGTTTTTTAATAACTTATATTTAATATTTAAAATTTAAAATATTTTATAGATTTTACTTTCTTTTTATTTTTACTTTTTACTTTTATTATACTTTCTTTTATCTTTTTCTTTTTTTTTCTTCCTTATTCTTTTTCCTTTTAAGTATTTTTCTTTTGGTATTTATGTTTTTCTATATATATATATTATTGTTAATTATTTTATAATTTGTTTAATTAATGTATTCAGATTTATTCATGGTTTATATCTTTTTTAAGATTTTTTTGAAGAAATTTTAACTAAGCCTATATTCAGCTCTGGGAAGGTCGGGGGAGGGAATGGGAGGGTTGGGGAGGTTTGGGGAAGGGTTGTTTTGTTTTTGTAAAATTTAAAAAAAAAATTCAATAAAAATGTATTTATTAAAAAAAAAAAAGTTGTGAAGGTCGCAGACTCCCTGATCTAGGTCATTTATCCAATTAAGGGCTGCATTTGTTAATTGGAGGAAATCCAGGTAATAAACCAAAACTCCAATAAATCAGCGTTAAATCAGACTACTGAATTCAATGTACTGCTTGCAACGGGGTATAACAACCTATAGAAAAATGTGCATTTCGCTCGCTTTGAAAACGGGACGGGCGATGATTCAGCCCAGTGAGAAGCAGTCGGAACGGGCTGTTCCACCCGGGGAAGCGCGGGCGGCGACGGCGGCATCAGGCGGAGGACGCGTGCAGACCGAGTGCCGGAAAGCTCCGGCCAATCGCGCGCCGCGTGATCCCTGCAGCCAGCCAATCAGAGGCCGCCTTGCCCAGCATCCTCCAGCATGGCAAGCCGCAGCAGCCTCCGTGGACCGCAAAGCGGCCCGTCCGAGCGGGATTTCCTTACTTGCAACCCGATCCCTTTCCTGTCCCCCCCCCCTGCCTTTTCGGGAGGGGGGGAAGGTATTCTTTCCAACGGGGGGAAAAATATGAAACTTTTGCAACTTGCATTCCGGTCTCCGGGGTGTCACTGAGAAGAAACGGGAGATCCCTGGATCATTCGGGTGGGGCAGCTTCCTTGTCAGGGTGGCCATTCTTTTGGGACGCCCCCCCATTTTTCCCCCCACCTTAAAACATCCCCCACATGGCCTAACGCAGGGGTTCTCCAGGCAGACATCCCCAGCGGGCAGGTTTTAAGCCAGATGCATTTCAATTCCCAGAATTCCTGGGCCAGCATGCTTTAAGAGGGCTGGACTTGCAACTCCCAGAATTCAGACTTGTGGGGAATTCTGGGAGTTGAATTCCACCCGTCTTCAAACAGCCAAGATTGAGCAACGCTGCTCTGAAGGGAAAGACTAAAAAAAAAAAAAAATTGATTTTGTGCTAAAGCAGTGTTTCTCAACCTTGACCATTTTAAGGTATGTGGATTTCAACTCCCAGAATTCCACAGCCAGCAATGCTGGCTGTGGAATTCTGGGAGTTGAAATCCACATACCTTAAAATGGTCAAGGTTGAGAAACACTGTGCTAAAGGAAGAAAAAAGTGAAATGATTTCTAGAGCTGGGTCACGAATAAATGTATAATGCAGGAAAAAAACAGCCAAACAGGATGTGATTCAAATTTAGATTGTGGATTGTGACAACTTTGTGGTGAGCCAGCGTTGCGCCTGGCCAGCCGTGCTCATGTTCCCTGCCTCGCCAGGAAAGGAAAAAGGACGCACGGAGGCTGAAATGTTGCTGTTCCTTTGCAGGTGTCACTTTTCTGCAGGGGAAAGAGTTCCATTTCAGCTCAGTCCAGATTAGTGGTTCTCAACCTGTGGGTCGGGACCCCATTTGGGGTCGAACGACCATTTCACGGGGGTCGCCAAACAACACAGTCCGCCATTTGTTTTTCCTCCTTTTCTTAGCTGTGCTCCTCCCTTTTATTCTATTGGCTTTTGAAAGCCAATAGAATAGACTCTCTTGAATAGAGTCTAATTCTATTGGCTTTCCAAAGCCAATAGGAATTGTCCAGGCTGTCTCTGCCCTGCTGAGCCCGCCAAAAGTCCCAGTCTGCAAACGGTGCTGCACCAGTTGAGTAGTCCTCGACTTACGACCGGTTGGGGGTCGTGGTATTAAAAAGGTTGAGAACCACTGGTATATAGGGTTTCCTGTCTAAATGGGGTTGGACTAGAAGACCTCCAAGGTCCCTTCCAACTCTGTCATTTTTCTTATTTTGTTCTTCTTCTTGAAAACCTCCAGTGATGAAGCATCACAACTTCTGGATGTTCCACTCGTTAATTTATTCTCACCATCAGGAAGTTTCTCCTTAGTTCCAGGTTGCTTCTCTCCTTGATTAGTTTGCATCCACTGCTTCTTGTCCTGCCTTCAGGCGCTTTGGAGAATAGCTTGACTCCCTCTTCTTTGGGGCAGCCCCTGAGATATTGGAAGACTGCTATCCTGTCCCCCCTTGTCCTTCTCTTCGTTAAACTAGACATACCCAATTCCAGCAACCGTTCCTCATATGTTTTAGCCTCCAGTCCCCTAATCATCTTTGTTGCTCTTCTCTGTACTCTTTCTAGAGTACAGAGAAGTCACCAAAGTCACCCAGCCAGCTTGCGTACCTGAAGCAGGATTAGAACTCACCGTCTCCTTGGTTGCTCTTCTCTCCACTCTTTCCGGAGTCTCAACATCTTTTTTGTATCATAGTGACCAAAAATGAACACAGAATTCCAAGTGTGGTCTTACTAAAGTTTTATAAAGCAGTACTAATACTTCCTTTGATGCCAGACACAGGTGGGAGCTTGTAAAGTATTTTATCTTGAATATTTTAAAATAGCCATCTGGATAAATGGCTAACTTGTTCCCATTTTACAGTCTGTGAAGTAAACCTCTTTTGCAGAAAAAAGGAAGCGACCTGCCAGATTTACTGGCGATGTTAGCTTTCTAACTTACCTGGATGGGGGAAAGAGGTGTCAACCCCACAGGGGAACCCCACAGCCCAGCTGGTGCCTTTTACCACTGAAATGGGTCCATTGACCCCCTCCTTCATTCACATAAGGAAGCCTCTCATGGGGCATTCAAATTCATTCCCAAATAAGTTTATTTATCATTCTGCCCAGCTATGCTGAAAAACTACTGGGTGTGTTTACTCCAGATAAAACGTTTATGGGACCTTTAGATATTTTCTGAGCTGTCCAGAGGTGATGAAGTAAATACGTGATCATGAAATGTCATTTTAAGGAAAAGGTCCTCAATAATAAACATGCAGGTGCAGTTCGGTTATTGATTAGTTTGCTTCTTTTATTATTACATTTTTGGGGCATCAGTCTCCCAGGTCCTCAAAGTGGCTACGGGCAATCGAAACAAAATTGGAATGAAATTGATGGAAGAAAAGGAGCTGGCGAAAAAAGATAAAAATGTGATAAAAATGACCCAGCAGACAGAAATGAAGCTTCGCACCTGGTGTGGAGCAGGTGTGGTCAAAGGGACGCTTTAATAAGATAAACCATTTAAAAACGATTGAAACTATTTTAAACACAAGAATAAGATTAATGCAAAGAAAAGGAGTGAAAGAGAAAAAAAGAACATGAAAGAAACAAGAAAAAAAGGTAGCAGAAAAATAGAAAAAATATGCATATAAAGAAGTAGCCAATAAGCTGGAACATTTAATGGAAGCAACCCTGAATGTGCCAGCCTTGCCAGATCGGATCAGCGGGGTAGCTTCCTCTGCTGACAGGAAGTCCCTCAAGGAACAGGATCTCTGCCAACTTAGGCTTGTTAGCTACAAACCAGCACTTTGAATCACACCCGGAAGGAAACAGTTTTCTGGCAACTGCAGTGGGGTTAGACTGGATGACCTCAGAAGGTCCCTTTCGATGAGTCAAGAAGCTTAAGTCTGATTCAGTTGAAGGCAACCTGGTCATCCACTGAGGAAATAGTAATGTAGATATTTTTAATTAGGAGAAGGAAAAAAACAGCCAAACAGGATGTGATTCAAATTTAGATTGTTGATTGTGATAACTGAGTGTGAATTAATAGGGACAACAGAAGCAAGCACTCAGCAGTTGGACAGGTACAGGGGAAGTCCTTGACTTATGCCCACAATGGAGCCCAAAATCTCCTGTTGTCAAGCAAGACAGTTGTTAAGAGAGTTTTGCCCCATTTTACGACCTTTCTTGCCACAGATATTGTGAATCACTGCAGTTGTTAAGTGAATCTGGCTTCCCGCATTAACTCTGCATGTCAGGAGTTTGCAAAAGGGGATCACGTGACCCCGGGACACTACAACCGTCATAAACATGAGTCAGTTGCCAAGCGCCTGAATTTTGATCACGTGACCCGGGGGAGGCCGCAAGGGCTGTAAGTGTGAAAAATGGCCATAAGTCACTTTTTTCAATGCCGTGGTAATTTTGAACGGTCACTAAATGAACTGTAGTAAGTTCAGATAATTCTGTATCTGAATTTTACAGAACCATAGAGATGCTGCAATGGTCATAAGTGTGAGGACCGGATTGTAACTTTGAACAGTCGCTAAACAAACAATTGTAAGTTTGCAATAGTGGCAAACCGTTGTAAGCCGAGGATCATCTGGAATAAATAACAAATGCACGACAGCCGTTGGTTTTGTGGCTAGCGTCATTTTCGTCCCAGACATTGGTGTTCTTTCCCCACCAAGAAATTGTCTGATTTAATCTGGACCAGTGGTTCTCAACCTTTTTAATGCCGCGACCCCCAACCGGTCGTAAGTCGAGGACTACTCAACCGGTCGTAAGTCGAGGACTACTCAACTGGCGCAGCACCGTTTGCAGAATGGGGCTTTTGGCGGGCTCAGCAGGGCAGAGACAGCCTGGACAATTCCTATTGGCTTTTGAAAGCCAATAGAATTAGACTCTTATTCAAGAGAGTCTATTCTATTGGCTTTCAAAAGCCAATAAAATAAAAGGGAGGAGCACAGCTAAGGAAAAGGGGGAAAAAATGGCGGACTGCGTTGTTTGGCGACCCCCGTGAAATGGTCGTTCGACCCCAAATGGGGTCCCGACCCACAGGTTGAGAACCACTAATCTGGACTGACCTGAAATGGAACTCTTTCCCCTGCAGAAAAGTGACACCTGCAAAGGAACAGCAACATTTCAGCCTCCGTGCGTCCTTTTTCCTTTCCTGGCAAGGCAGGGAACATGAGCACGGCTGGCCAGGCGCAACGCTGGCTCACCACAAAGTTGCATCCATTCCTGGAAGGCAGTTGCACTCCTCTCATGCGTGTCACAGGTGTGCTCTGGGTGCAAGACCGGGCTGTGAGGCTCCCTGATTGGCGGGCCAGGCTAGTTCACATGCAGGATCACGCTGGAGATGCGTGATTCCTTCTCTTGTTGACAAGGCAGTGACTCTCCCAGTTGGGATCCGTCCAGCTCTCCGTCTTGCATTCCTGTTGGAAACGCGATTCCTTCAAAGTGGAGGAGGAGATCTGCTGGCAGACCAGTTCCCCCTCAAAGTTGCCTGCAGGGCTCCCTAAAAAAGCCTCCAAGCTTCGCACTCAGATCAGCCCAGATGCCGTCCAAAAAAACTAGATAGCAAAAAAGCACAACACATCAGTTTCAAATTAGATTATCTTTAAGCGGTTTAATCGGGGTTCCGCACTCAAATAAATTAAGGTGACCAACTTTTTTACAATGAAAAGGAGGACACAGATAAATCGAAGAAAGAAATATCGTAAATAAAAGTAACATTTTATTCAATGCAACAATAATACAGACAACTTGCACATGCAAAGTTTGCCGGCCGGGTGTTTTGGCGCGCTCAGCAGCAATTCCTATTGGCTTTCGAAAGCCAATAGTGGGAGTAGCACAGCTCATGCAAAAGTTGGGAAAAAAAAAACCATCAAAAAAGGTGCTGGAACACCGTTCTGAGCGTTCTATGAGAAAAAAAAAAGCCCTGCAGATTAGTCTTCAAATATTGAAAAGGAGGACATGTAGGAGAACACTTTTTGAGGGAGGACAGAAGTTACAAAAGGAGGACTGTCCTCCCTAAAGGAGGACGGTTGGTCACCTTAATTAATAAACCCAGATTCTACACACAAAACTCCCAGTAACAAGAAATACAACAGATCAGTTTGAAACTAAGTTATTTTTGCAAGACTTATGGCAGAGGCCCATCCTCAGGAAACTTCTCTCTATTGCAATTATTTTTACTTGTTCATTTACTAAAATAAATCCAGATTCTAAACCAAAACTCCAGACAACAAAAAGCACGATACGTTTCAAATTACATTATCTTGGGGTTCCACACTCAAACAAAATTCTACATTAAAAAAAAATCCAGATAGCAAAAAACAAAACAAATTAGTTTTAAACTAAATTATTTTTACTTGTTTAATCAGGGTTTTATGCAAAAATAAACCCAGATTCTAAATCAAAAGTCCAGATAACAGAAACCACAATAAATCAACAAAGTTTGGACAACCATTTTTCCGGAATGGTGTAGGGTCTCTCGCTTAGCAGGGGGTTGGTCTAGAAGATCTCTGAGGTCCTTTCTAACTCTGTTATTCTGTCATTCTGTTAAAATGCTGAAGGTGCTTTTGCTGTGAGAACTGGCAAGAAACCAAGGAAACTGGTGAAGGATGGGCGATGATGGGTATTTGTCTATCCCCAAATGATTCCAAGGACCAGTTGGCATTCAGTGCCCATAATCCCCAGTCAGTTTGGGAGATAGAGTGGGAAAAAATCCTCAGGTATCTGAGCTCCCTGCAGCTTGTTGTTGTTGTTGTTAATTGCGAAGTCATGTCCGACCCATCGCGACCCCATGGACAATGTTCCTCCAGGCCTTCCGTCCTCTACCATCTTCTGGAGTCCATTTAAGCTCACGCCTACTGCTTCAGGGACTCCATCCAGCCATCTCATTCTCTGTCGTCCCGTTCTTCTCTTGCCCTCCATCTTTCCCAGCATTAGGCCCTTCTCCAGGGAGTCCTTCCTTCTCATTAGGTGGCCAAAGTATTTGAGTTTCAACTCCAGGATCTGGCCTTCTAAAGAGCAGTCGGGGTTGATCTCTTCTAGGACTGACCGGTTTGAACGCCTTGCAATCCAAGGGACTCGCAGGAGTCTTCTCCAGCACCAGAGTTCAAAGGCCTCCATTCTTTGGCACTCAGCCTTTCTTATGGTCCAACTTTCACAGCCATACATTGCAACTGGGGAAAACCCTGCAGCTAGCAAGCTCTATCTGCCCACTCAATGTCATAGCTATGGGCATAAGTGGGGTCCCCAGGGTGGAGGGCACTGCCTGTAGCAACATTGCACACCCCATAATTATGACAATCGAAACAACAGCCTTTTTAATTCCAGAGCACTATACTTTTCCAGGAAATTATCTTTTAAACAAATATATAAACTCAGAGACACCTCTTAAAATTAAGAAACCACCTCTAAAGAGGAATAACATCACCACTTCCCTATCGTTGAACTGTCTGGTTCAAAACGTGGGTGGTCTTTATTACATCCTGTTTATCAAAACTGATGTGCAAAAATCCTGCTCCCAGTAAAGCCAAAAATGGCTCTTTTTGAATGAAAACAGACTCTTGCAAACACCATGTTGCCAAAAGCAAAAGGAAAAAGCATCTTCAAGATTTGATAACCTCTGCTCAGATTTTAACCTTAGCAGGTCTCCTGCAGAGAATTTGACTTGGCAAAAACAATAAAGGAATATTTCCCTGGTGCGTTCATTATTGCTTTGTTATTCATTTATTGCATGATGGATTTTTTTTCTTTTCCTTCTTAGTTTGAATTTTTAACTTTTGAATTATCTTTTTTTTAAGATTAAATATCTTTTTGTTACAAAAAATAAAGACCTGTAATTAAAGACGTCAGAAACTAGTAAAAATGTATTTATTTGTTGGATTTGTTAACCAAGTGTTGCTTTGATGCAGTTAAACCAAAAGGATAGATGTGCATTTGGTCACAGTGACATTTTCAAAGCTGCTAGTCCTCAAGAGGTCTATTTGATGTCCCTCAGTAAAGGAACTGATTCTCAATGAGGGTGCCAAAATTATATTTCTAGATATATGACTACCCCCGTGAAACTAAAGTGCCCTTTCAGATAACATAAGGTATTTTATTGCTGATCATTTAGTTTTTAACAAGATACTTCCTTGGCATTATGTCAACTTGCAGAAAAAATGAATTTTGAAAGAGCAGATCAGATGTTAATAGTTTCCCTATTTTATTTGCAAGCGTTGAATGCTGAAGGACTGGAAAAAATATGAATATGAGCTCCTTAAGGAGTTTTAGTGGCTGCCAGTAAAAAAAAAAAAGTTATTTGACATAAAGGTAAAAAGTTCAGTTAAGAACTGTAAACAAATTTGATCGTAGGCTAACTAAAGATAATATAAAATTAATATAATTGACACCCAATCTAATGTTTTTCAATCTTGACAACATTAAGACATGTGGACTACAACATAAAGTCCACAACTCTTAAAGTTGCCAAGGTTGAAAAATACTCTTTTAGAGTAGAAAATATATATATAAAAATAATAATGAAGACATTAACAGTACTGTCACAAATATTGTTAACACTAAGGTGACATAAAAGAAAGAGAAGGCAATAGAAAGGTAAGTACAGTATTGCAAACACTAATAAAACAATTAAAAGAGAGAAGACATGAAACTAGTCATGTGACCTTGGGGATATTGCATCAGATGTATGTGTAAAAAAACGGCCATAAGTCACTTTTTTCAGTGCTGTTGTAACTTCAGTCACTAAATGAATGGTTACATGTTGAGGATTACCTGTATCAGCCTAAAGCACTGTGTCTCAACTTTAGCAACTTTTAAGATAGTTGGGACTTCAATTCCCAAAATTCCCCAGCCAGCCAAGCTGGCTGGGGAATTCTGGGAATTGAAGTCCATCTATCTTAAAGAGGCTACGGTTGAGAGACACTGCTCAAATCTCTCCATTACTCCAAAGCTTTAAATGACTGCTTTAGAGGTACAAAATAAGGAGGTAGGAGAAGTGAGTGACCCAAATCTCCTCTCCTAATCTAAGAGTGTTACAAGTCCCACAACTTCCACTAAAGCATGTCAGCCAGATCCAGCCTCCATTGGAAGACTTCCGGTGAAGCCAACAGACTATTCATGAAGCCACCCTATTTCACCGATGGACAGCAATTCGACCTTGGGCAATTCCTCCTCGTATCTCATCTGAATCTCCTTCCCAGATGTTTCAACCTCCAGGGTGATGTAGAGAACGTCCATTCCTTCCTGGAGATGACATTCTTGAGATCTGCTATCTCAGGAGGAACGCAAGGGGAAGTCCTCTCCTGCATACCAGAAGGAGAACTCCTGGGCAGCTTCAAAGGGATCTTCTGCCATTCTTATCAGGCCTGTAACTGGAGAAGTATGTCCTTACATGGTCGGGCTATTTGGGGCTTTGAAGGGCAACACCAACATTTAACTTATGCTCAGGAATTTGGTCTTCATGGAAACAAGTACAGACCTTCAGGGAGAGAGAGAGAAACCTTGTAGACCCATTTAACAGCCTGGTTGCTCCAACTTCTGGACAACTTTCAAGGTCAATGGCCAAGGGATCACTACCAAACTTCAAGACAGAACACAGACCAGCCAAGAGTCGACTCAATTTCCCCTCATGTAGATCAGGGGTTCTCAACCTTGGCAACTTTAAGACTTTAAGCCAGCTTTGCTGGCTGAGGAATTCTGGGAGTTGAAGTCCACAAGTCTTAAAGTTGCCAAGGTTGAGAACCCCTGATGTAGATGTAGCTCTATTAAGGACTGCACGTTTGAGTTCGGTTGTTCAGCCAGATAGGAATCCATCTGGTGGTGATTCAGTTTATCCCAGATTTTTTTTTAGCTTATCAAGAAGTAGGTTGTGGCCTACTTTGTCAAATGCCTTACGGAAGTCCAAGTATACTATGTCCACAGCATTTCTCTGGTCCACTTTGACAAAGAATGCAATCAGATTTGATTGGCAGGAGCTGTTTTTGACAAACCCATGTTGGCTTCTGGTTATAACTTTGCTTGCATGTTCTCAGATCTATTGCTTGATGACCTTTTCCAGGATCTTCCCAGGTATTGGTCTGTAGTGTCCTAGATTCGCTTAACAACCACAGCAAAAAAGATTGTAAAATTGGGCGCGACTCACTTAAAGGCCGCTTTGTTTGGCAATGGCAGTTCCAGTCCCCATCGTGTTCCTAGGTCAAGAACTATCTGTAAGTGGTTTAAGCTGAATGGAAACAGATTGTGAAAATTTTGAATGCATATTAATGAAAGATTAAAGAGTGAAGACAATACATATTTATTTAAATTTAAATAAATACTCCTCAAAAACAGTCACTGTGAGAGGAACCTTGGTGTCCTAGTGGACCATCATGTAAACATGAGTCTGCCATGTGCGGCAGCAGCCAAAAAAGCTAACACAATCCTTCGTTTAGAGGCATAGAAACAAATAAATGTGAAATATTAGTACCGCTCTATAAAGCCTTAGTAAGGGCACATCTGGAATCCTGCATCCAGTTTTGGTCACCATGTTGAGACTTTGGAAAAAGTGCAAAGAAGAGCAACTGAGATGATTAAAGGCCTGGAGACTAAAACATATGAAGAATGGCTGCAGGATTTGGGAATGGCTAGTCTAGAGAAAAGAAGGGCTAGGGGAGACATGATATAGCAGTGTTCTGGTAATTGGGGGGCTTCCAGAAAGAAATGGGTCAAACTATTCTCCAAAGCACCAGAGGGCAAGACAAGAAGCAACAGATGGAAACTGACCAAAGAGAGAAGCAACCTGGAACTAAGGAGAAACTTCCTGACAGGGAGGACAATTAACCAGTGGAACAGAAGTTGCCTTCAGAAGTTGTGGGTGCTTCATCACGGGAGGCTGTTAAGAAGAAATTGGACAGCCACTTGTCTGAAATGGTATAGGGCAGTGGTTCTCAACCTTTTTAATGCCACGACCCCCAACCGGTCGTAAGTCGAGGACTACTCAACCGGTCGTAAGTCGAGGACTACTCAACTGTGCAGCACCGTTTGCAGAATGGGACTTTTGGCGGGCTCAGCAGGGCAGAGACAGCCTGGACAATTCCTATTGGCTTTTGAAAGCCAATAGAATTAGACTCTATTCAAGAGAATCTATTCTATTGGCTTTCAAAAGCCAACAGAATAAAAGGGAGTAGCACAGCTAAGGAAAAGGGGGAAAAAATGGCGGAGTGCGTTGTTTGGCGACCCCCGTGAAATGGTCGTTCGACCCCAAATGGGGTCCCGACCCACAGGTGGAGAACCGCTGGTATAGGGTCTCCTGCTTGAGCCAGGGGCTGGACTAGAAGACCTCCAAGGTCCCTTCCAGCTCTACTCTGATTCTGATTAAATGTATTGTTAACAAAGTCACAGAGCAGTTACAGAAAGGAGCCTCGCATTGGATTAGCTTAGTTCTGGGGAATGACAAATGCAGGGAAAACAGATTTTTCTGCCTTGTGATGATGGAGCCCATCCAATTCAGAGTCACCAAGTGCAGCTCCGTTCTCTCCACTGACTCAGAATCTGCAGAAAAATATCCACTTCCTCTGCTGAATTTTCTTTAGTTCTCAGTGAGTTCAGTTTTCCCCAGATGCTTATGGGGCAACCATCCAGCCTCAGGCTTGTGCGTCACCCCACAAAGAAATAGCTGCGCTTTAAATAAAAATAACTTATCAGTAGCTCTCTGGCCACAAATATCTGGTGCATTATTTCTCAATCCTGGCAATGTGAAGTTGTGTGGACTTCAATTCCTAGACCAAGCCAAATCCAAAAACACTGGAGAATTCCTGGAAGCCTGGTGCTCAAATCAGCCATCAACAGACACATAGAGATAAGCAACATTTACACACCATTCAAAAGAGACAATCACAAAGCCAAAAAGGAACCCAAAAGACCAAAATACCCATTGACACCCAGATAAGCAGAGATTAGCACCGAGATTAACATCAGACCAACAATCAAGAAGTAAACAATATCCCAATCAAGAAACTATCAACTCAGACAAACAAGCTAATATTAAACAACAGCCCAATCAAGGACACCAATATTGCACAATATTGGAAAAATGAAGAAACACCATCGGAGGAAGAAATAATTAAAAAAATATTAGACTGTGCAGAAATGGATAGACTCACTTTGAGATGGAAAGAAAAAAAAAGAAACAGAATATTTTCAAATTTGAGACTTATTTTACCAATGGTTGGAGAAACGAACTAGGGATTAGAAACTTAATTTGTATTAATCAATGATAAACTCAGACAACACATTTGTTGAATAAGCAGGGTTGAATTGTATTAAAAAAAATCACAGAGCTAATCCCACTCCTTTGTAGCACTGATAATGTTACCTAGATTGGTAATGGTATGTCTTCAAAAAAAAACAACCAACCTCAGAGAGCAGCAAGGTCTCCAATGTGGTCATCTTCTTTTTCTTTCTCCTCCTCCTCCTCCTCCTCCTCCCCCCCCACCCCTTCTCCATTCTGCAAACTTCCAACCCCGAACTACAAATACTGTATTTTCTTCTATCAATATCACTTTCTTTTACAATGTTTCAGTCCTTGAGATTTATTTATTTTTCAAAAACTCATCTTTATTTTGATCCTTTAACTTTCACCGTGCCAGTGGCATCCCCTAATACACCTTTTCACCTTTGTCTTCTTAAAAGAAATTTGCATAGACAATTTTATTTTATTAGATTGATGGATTTACATCCCATCTTTCATTTTTTAGAAATAAGGTGGCGAACACGGATGCCTTTTTTTGTCAAGTTTTTCTTTGCTTTGCACTTGAAATTTCCATTGTAAAGCAAATGAAATATAAAAATAAACAATTAAAATGTTTTGACCTTTGGAACCTATTTTAGAATTGCTCCTCCTTCTGGTTTGTCCTTTATTTTCCAAGAAAATGTGGTCATAACTGTATATAGATGTCCACAACTGAAAATATTCCTCTTTTGTAAGCACGCTGGAGCCTGGATCTTTCCTTTGTTTATTCTGGCTTGATTTTGCCTCTCTGAACTGATTGCTTAATCGTAACTTTGCGGTCTGGCTGCTCCTTAACTGCAAGAACATTGTAATCTAGCTGAGGGAACAAAATATTTGCCTAGCTGTCTCCAGAAGCCAAAGCCTGCTTAGACCAGCTGTTCCTTTCTCTTGTCGCTTCCCTACAACAGACTTTCTCAACCTTAACTACTTTAAGACCTGTGGACTTCAATTCCCCAGCAGTATACTTTGAGATGGGTGGAGAATTCTCCAACCAGGATGGTTTTAGGAAGGGGGTCCCAAAGATGCTTTTAGAGAGTTGCTGAGGTATTTCAAGATTTAAAGCTTGCCCACCTCACCTACACCTGAATTTCACGACTTTTCTTAATCCTCTTTTAGGACAGTTCTCGAAGGAGTGAATTTCATGCTGTAACTAATCTAGAAAGTCTTTCTAAACCAGTGATTCTCAACCTTTTTAATGCCGCAACCCCCAACCGGTCGTAAGTCGAGGACTACTCAACTGGTGCAGCACCGTTTGCAGACTGGGGCTTTTGGCGGGCTTAGCAGGGCAGAGACAGCCTGGACAATTCCTATTGGCTTTTGAAAGCCAATAGAATTAGACTCTATTCAAGAGAGTCTATTCTATTGGCTTTCAAAATCCAATAGAATAAAAGGGAGTAGCACAGCTAAGGAAAAGGGGGGAAAAATGGCGGACTGCGTTGTTTGGCGACCCCCGTGAAATGGTCGTTTGACCCCAAATGGGGTCCCGACCCACAGGTGGAGAACCACTGCCATAGAGTAAAGAGTAAGTTGATAATGATACTTATAACTGATATAAAGAAGATCAGATGCTACAGATAGTCCTTGACTTGCAACAGTTCATTGAGTAATGGTTTGAAGTTACAACAGCACTGGAAAAAGTAATTTATGACTATTTTTCACACTTATGACTGTTCCAGCATCCCCACGGTCGCAAGATTTACCATCCGGGTGTTTAGCAACTGACTTGTACTTATGACAGTCGTAGTGTCCAGGGGTCACGTGATCCCCTTTTGGTGACCTTCTGACAGGTAAAGTCAATGAGGAAGCCAAATTCACGTCGCAAGCATGGGACTAACCTCACAACTGCAGTGATTCACTTAACAACTGTGGCAAGGAAGGTCATAAAATGGGTCAAAATTCACTTAACAAAATTCACTGAACAATTCACTTGTCTGACTGAGCAACAGTTGTGTTCATAAGTTGAGGACTTCCTGTATTTCTTTGCATTTTCTCTTTCTAGGGGTTTTGTTTGTTTGTTTGTTTGTTGCACTTTTAGCTTTCTCCCTGCTTTTCTCTGCTTTTCTTTTTCTCTTGGTGATGGTTTTTCACAGTGCTTTATATATATATATATATATATATATATATATATATATATAAAAGGGTGCCGGAACTCACACACGTCATACAACCCGCCTTGCCTACCCTACAAGGTTCCATCCCAAAAAGGTGCCGGAACTCCGTTCCGGGTGTTCTATGACAAAAAAAGCCCTGTGAAGACCCCTCTATAAATGCCATGACTGAATTGTGACTGCAGGGCGAAAAAACAAACTATCCAACATATAGTATCAGAGTGCCAAAAATAGAGTGTATAATGGAGACTTTGCAGATTTCCTGGCTGTGACAAATGAAGCAAAAAATATATCTGTAATTCGGACATTATATCTGTAATTTATAATATTTATAATAACAACTCCGGTCTGGGCGTTCTATGAGGAAAAAAGCCCTGGGTTTTGTTTTTTTTTTAAAAAAAACTTTAATAAAAATTGCATATATTTTCTTCTTCTTTTGGATTGTGTAGGTTCGACTTCTGAATAAAATAAAACGGAGACAAGGAATAGAAACGACATATGAAAAGTTTAAAAAGGGATTCCGCTTGGGCACAGGGAATCTTCCTCCACCAGTGGATCCCCCTTCCCATCTGCCCAGCAGCGGCTGACAAAAACCTGGGCCAGTTGCTACATGACCAAAGGCAGGACAAGCCTCAACCTGTGATTTATGACACCCACCCTAACCTCCCTCCAGGCCAGGGACCTCTCAGCCCACCCCAGAGCCATAAACATCCTTGCATGCTGACTCAGAATTAAAATTTAAAAAGAATGAAGGGGAAGGGAGGGTTTCAGCAGAGACAAGCAAAATACCTGTTGCCTTTCCCCGTATCTAAAAAAGAATCCCCCCCCCCAAATTTCAGCTCCTGATGAGCATCAGTAAAACTCCCCTGTACTAATTTCTTTGGTTCTGCAGGATTTTTGCAAAAAAAAAAACCAAAAACAAACCAGCTACAATTGGGAGATTGCAATTGGGTCCTTGACTTACAAAGCCATTTGTTTAGTGACTGTTTGGTGTTACGATGGCACTGTCGTTGGGGCATCCCCCATGGTCACGTGATCAAAATTCGGCAGCTCAGCAACTGGCTCGTATTTATGACGGTAGCAGCCTCCTGGGTCCACAAGACCACCATTTGTGACTTTCTGACAAGTAAAGTCACTGGGGAAGCCAGATTCATTTATTTATTTATTTATGAGACTTATATACCGCTTTAAGTGCAAGCACTCTCTAAGCGGTGTACACCAGTAAGCAATGTATATATATATATATTTACATTGCCCCCAACAATCTGGGTCCTCATTTTACCTACCCTGGAAGGATGGAAGGCTGAGTCAACCTTGAGCCGGTGAGATTTGAACCGCTGACCTGCTGAACACAGTCACTAAAGTGGCCTGCAGTATTGCACTCTAACTGCTGCGCCACCTCGGCTCTTTTAACAATCATTTAACAATCGTGTTGCTAACTTAACAAATGCAGTTATTCACTTAACAACTGTGGTAAGGAAGGTCGTAAAATGGGGCAAAACTCACCTAACAATCGTCTCATTTAGCAACAGAAATTTTGAGCTTAATTGTGGTCGTTAAGTCGAGGACCATCTGTACCTGGAGGGGATAAGCCACAACTAGATACAAAAATCTGGAGGACCACTAGACTCTAACTCTCTGCTGCCATCGCATGGTGGACCAGAGATTTGCAATCTATCTCAAAGAAGGTTGGGTGGTTGATCAAGAAAAAAATAGCAGTATTTACTGACTTCACACATTTTCAATTCTGGTTTTCTTGGAGATTATTTGGGAAAGAATCTCACAAAATTCCTGAAACAACAGTTCAGTATCAAGAGCAGCATTTCTCAAACATGGCAATTTGAAGATGGGTGGACTTCAACTCCCAGAATTCCCAGCTAGCATCCATGCACTTCAATTCCCAGAATTCAAGCTTCAATTTTGTTGAGAACTTGTCTTATGGCTAGGTTCACACATGCCAACACATAATGTGTGACCTCTGTCTAGTCCTCTTTCTTATGTGCCCATGTCCACATCCACACAGGTGTTCAGTCACTGCAATAAACCACAATTGTTTTATTTGGTTTTGGCATCACATGAGGTGAGCATTTAGTGGCTTATGGCTTAGTGCACAGGTGAATAAACCAATTGTGGTTCGGTTCAAATAATCATGGCTTAATGGTATGGGTAAAACTATTAATACATGCTAACACAAATGTTGTCTGACTTCACATATAGCCCTAAACAAGTATTTCTCAACCATGGGAACCTGGAAATGGGTGGAACTTCAGCTCCCAGAATTCCCTTACTTGGGAAGCTGAAGTCCACTCGTCCTCAGCCTGCTAAGGTTGAGAAACACTAGCTGGCTGCAGAATTCTGGGAGCTGAAATCCACCCATCTTCAACTCACTAAGGTCGAGGAACAGTGGCTGGCTGTGGATTTCTGGGAGTTGAAGTCCTGGCCTCTTAAATCATGTTACTGAGGAATTCTGGGAGTTGAAGTCCTGGCCTCTTAAATCATGTTACTGAGGAATTCTGGGAGTTGAAGTCTGTCCATCTTCAACTTACTGAGGAACAGTGGCTGGCTGGGAAATTCTGGGAGTTGAAGTCCTGGCCTCTTAAATCATGTTACTGAGGAATTCTGGGAGTTGAAGTCCTGGCCTCTTAAATCATGTTACTGAGGAATTCTGGGAGTTGAAGTCCTGGCCTCTTAAATCATGTTACTGAGGAATTCTGGGAGTTGAAGTCCTGGCCTCTTAAATCATGTTACTGAGGAATTCTGGGAGTTGAAGTCCTGGCCTCTTAAATCATGTTACTGAGGAATTCTGGGAGTTGAAGTCTGTCCATCTTTCAACTTACTGAGGAACAGTGGCTGGCTGGGAAATTCTGGGAGTTGAAGTCCCACCCATCTTCAACTTGCTAAGGTTGAGCAGTGCTGGCTTCAGTCCCAGGAGATAAACAGGAAAAGGCAGGAAGGATTCAGTAGAATCCATTGGGCTGCTGTGTTGCAATCAACCCATTTGCAGAGAGCTTGGATCCCGTCCAGATGGGAAGGCAGCCAGGGTGGTGCCCGAGCGGCCTTATCAGAGGCAGAGAGTCACAGGACTGGGAGAAACAGCCCTCCTGCACGTAGCCTTCGGGTGCACAGGGTCCACATAGAGTCAGGAAGCAGGTGTGGGGCAGGCCCACAACCCTAAAGCTGGGAGCAAAAGCAGAGACCAGGCGCACGCTCCGCCTTCCCATCCAGTTGCACAGGAAAAGCAAGATTTATGGCAAGCAGCCTCGCAAAACCCCCAGCCAGCCATTTTGCTCCATTTAAGCCAGGGGTTCTCAACCTTGGCAACTTTAAGACTTGTGGACTTCAACTCCCAGAATTCCTCAGCCAGCAAAGCTTTGCTGGCTGAGGAATTCTGGGAGTTGAAGTCCACAAGTCTTAAAGTTGCCAAGGTTGAGAACCCCTGATTTAAGCAAAGGCTTTTACAGCCTTGGCAACTTTAACAGGGGTGGGCTTCCACTCCCAGAATCCCCCAGCCAGCAAGCTTTAAGAGGAGTGGATTTCAACTCCCAACCAACAAGATTTAACTTTGTGGGTTAAAAGTTGAGCTTTGCAAAGGATTTTCTCTCTTGCCCTTTCCTTACAGTTTAGTAAAAGAAGCCTTTTAAACAGTGCTTTGGTTTTAACCTGCTGACTGGGGAATTCTGGGAGTTGAGGTCTGCACTCCCTAAGGTTGCAAAGTCTGAAAAAAAAAACTGCATGAGACTATGACCAATTGCAGTGTTCTCTCTTCCGGCTGGAAAACCCTGAAGAGAGTGCTGCTGCCACCTAGTGCCACCTTGAAGTTTTGCAGTCTGGGCAAGGCATCCTCCCTTTGCATGTTGTTTGAAGCAACCATTGTGGTTTGTAGGTGGTTTAGGGAAGGCCTGACTGAAGGGCAGAATTAGATGAGGAAGAATGGCTACCCTAGCTCACATTTTGTACAGAAGCTATTTATTATTAAATTTATCTTGCCACAAGGCGGCTATCTCTGCTTTTCTCCCAACATTGCATTATAAAAAGGGCAAAGATCATTTTAAATCTCTCATTAAAGGTTTTCAGCATTGCCAGCTCTAAATATAGAAGGAAATACAGGGAGTCCTCGCCTTACAACAGTTCACTTAGTGACCGTTCAAAGTTACAACGGCACTGAAAAAAGTGACATGACCGTTTTCACACCTACGACCGTTGCAGCATCCCCCCCCCCCACGGCCACATGACCAAAATTCACATTAACCTGGCTTGTCAGAAGTCTCAAAAAGCAATCACCTGATCCTGGGATCCTGCAACTGTCATAAATATGAGCTTCTGAATTTTGATCATGTGACCTTGGGGATGGTCGTATGTGTAGAAAACGGTTCCACGTCATTTTTCCAGTGCCGTCGTAACTCTGGACGGTGACTAAACAAACTGTTGTAAATCAAGGAATACCTTTATCTAAGAGTCCAGTCCATTTGGAGCCTCTGTGTCTTTGGAAAGCCCATGGAGTTCAAGACACCCAAACTCAAGTCCCATTGAATGAGGAACAAGGAGGTGGGGTGGTTTATGGTTCAAGGTCAGTGGTAACCTTGTCCTTGTCTCAGCCAGGTCCATGAAAACTGGATGCATTTTCAAAAACAGACTGGACAACAGAATAACAGAGTTGGAAGGGACCAGAGGTTATCTAGTCCAACCAACTCAAGCAGGAGACTCTATACCCATCCCGGACAAATGGTTGCCCAGACTTTTATTTAAAACCACCAGTGATGGAGCGCCCACAATTTCTTTCACTGGTTAATTGTCCTCACTGTCAAGAAGTTTCTCCTTAATGCCAGATTGCTTCTCTCTTTAATCTGTTTCCAACCATTGTTTCTCGTCCTACCCTCTGGAGCTTTGGAGAATAATTTGACCCTCTCTTCTTTGTGGTAGCCCCTCAAATATTGGAATACTGCTATCATTTTGCTCCTAGTCCTTCTTGTCATTAAACTAGACAATGGGATAGTAAAAGGCGGCTGTCTTGAGCAGTGGGGTTGGACTAGAAGACCTCTAAGGCAGGGGTCTTCAAACGTGGCCCTTTTTATGACTGGTGGACTTCAACTCCTAGAATTCCTCAGTCAGCCTGCCTGAGGAATTCTGGGAGTTGAAGTCCACCAGTCACGAAAGGGGCCAGGTTTGAAGACCCCTGACCTAGAGGGAGGAGAGAGTAAGCTAATTCTGCTCAGAAAGTTGATGCCAGCCAATGGACACGCTGGCTGAGGAATTGTGGGAGTTGAAGTCCATAAGCCAAGTTTGAAGATCCCTTCGAGCCATAGGATTCTATGTTCTCTGTGACTGTCTACACCAGTGTTTCTCAACCTTGACAATTTTAAGACATGTGGACTTCAACTCCCAGAATTCCACAGCCAGCCTTGCTGGCTGTGGAATTCTGAGAGTTGAAGTCCACATGCCTTAAAATTGTCAAGGTTGAGAAACACTGGTCTACACCACTGTGTATGGGTTGTTTTTTAATTAAAGGCTTGGCACGATGCCTGAGGAGGTTATATAACATGTCAACAGAACTTTAACTGATAAAAACTGGGAGTCAGAAGCAGAATACTTGTGTTCCAAGAAACTCAGATTACTGGTGGGGAAACTATGGGTGAGTCACCCAGCCACAAACTCCCTGCCCTTCAAATCTCCTCCTCTTCCTCATCCTCCTTTAGTAACTATCAGAAAGCTTGGGATGATAACAAGATAACACCTGGACACGAGGCCTTCTTATCCAATTGCAACAGAAAAACACAACTTCAGGAAGACCTGGAAAAGAGAAACACAGAAGCTGCAGAAAGTCCAGCCTGCACTTAAGACTCTCATGGACAAGCCATAAATAGTTAGAACTTGAAATAATGATAAAGACTAGTAGTAGTAACGGGAGAATAATTTACTCGGGAAGAATATTCCAGGTGTCATAAACGTCTCCTTCAAAAGCACATCAAGTCAGATAACGGGTGGCTTTGAAGGGCACATACGTAGTCCCCGGGTTATGACCAAAGTAGTTAGTATCTATGCATGTATATATGTACAGATAATCCTTGATTTACAAGCATTCATTTAGTGACCATTCAAAGTTACAATGGCACTGAAAAAAGAGACGTATGACCATTCCCCACCCTTACGACCGTTGCAGCGTCCCCACGGTCACGTGATCAAAATTCAGACGCTTGGCAACTGACTCATATTTACGACGGTCGCAGCGTCCCAGGGTCACGTGGTCCCCTTCTGCGACCTTCTGACAAACACAGTCAGTGGGGAAGCCGGATTTGCGTAACAGCTGTGTGACCAACTTAACAACTGCAGTGATTCGCTTTACAACTGGGGCAAGGAAGGTCGTAAAATGGGGCAAAACCCGCTTAACAACCGCCCTGCTTAGCAACGGAAATTTTGTGCTCAAGGGCGGCTGTCAGTTGAGGACTATCTATATGTATTTATGTATTTTATGTAATCGATTGATTTCCCGTTCCAAGAGGGACTCTGAGCAATACATGCCTATAAGTCAAGGATTATCTGCACTGCGTCACATGGGCCCAGTTGCAACGGTCGTAAATACAGGCCGGTTGCCAAGCATCCCAAATCTTGATCACATGACCGTGGGAACGCTGCGATGGTTGCAAGTCCCTTTTTGCTTTCAGTGCTGTCATAACTTCGAATGGGCTGCTAAACAAATGGTCGTAAGCTGAGGACTATCTATAATTGGCTAATTTATGTTTCATTGGATTATAACCCAGGAGAAGAGTGTACTTATCATGAAATTAAGTGCCAGCTCCAGACACAATCATTCCTCCAACCTTCCAGGGAGGATTTTGTTTTAAATTATTTTTAAATGCGTTGTCGCAATTGTAAAAGTGCAAGCCTGCTGACGGATGGGTGGCGCTTTAAAAAATAACAGCAAAGGTTCTCTGGAAACTGTGGGCTTTTTTTGTTTGTGTGCGCACCCTTCTCAAGTTCCCGTTTTGGGTGAGATGCCGGCTTTGTGTAATGAGGCTCCAGAAACCAGAAGTCAAGGCTCCCACGGGCCTTCCTCACAGGGCAGGCAGTGGAAAGTGGAGATCAAGGTCGGAAGGTCACTTCCCACGTTCAGCTCCCTTAACCCAAAAAGAAATTCATTTACTGGGCAGGCAATCAGCTACAGGAAAAGAGAGCTTATGACAATGGTGGAGAACCTATGGCACGGGTGCCAGAGGTGGCACTCAGAGCCCCCTCTGTGGGCACGCACACCGTCGCCCCAGTCCTAGGCCTTCAGCTGGGTTTTATAAAACCTTTTCGATTTAGACCTCTGCCGCCGTGTGCAAAAAAAAAAAAAAGGTTCAATCAATCAATTTCAACTTCTCGTGGGAAAAAAAAAGATCTTGCAAAGTTGGAATTGATTGATTGTACTTTTTAGTCCCATCCAGTCTGCCATTACCACCACAGCCACGCCCACCCAATTGGCCACACCCACCCAATGGGCCACGCCCCCCCGGCACTCGACGATGCATAACTAGATTTTGGGTTGCAGTTTTGGCACTCAGTCTCTAAAACAGTGGTTCTCAACCTGTGGGTCGGGACCCCATTTGGGGTTGAACGACCATTTCACGGGAGTCACCAAACAAGGCTGTCCACCATTTTCCCCTTTTCTTTGGCCACGCCCCTGGCACCCGATGATGAATAAGTGGTTGGGGGTCACCACAACATGGGGAACTGTATTATGGGGTCGCGGCATTAGAAAGGTTGAGAACCACTGCTCTAAAAGGTTCACCATCACTGGCTTATGACCATTCATTTAACAACCGTTCAAAGTTACGACGGTGCTGAAAAAAGTGACTTACAGCTGACCCTCACACTTATGACGGTTGTGGCATTCCCACTGTCACGGTTGCGATTTGGGTGCTTGGCAACCGGCTTACACGAAGGGCATTCCCGGCGTCCTGCAGCCGTGCCATTTGCCACCTTCCCTTGCCAGCTTCTGACAAGTAATGGGGAAGCCAGCAGGAACTCGGAAGCCGCAGCCATATGATGCAGGTAGTCCTCGGTTTACGACAATTGGGAACGGAATTTTCATCGCTCGGCAAGACAGTTGTTCAGTGAGCCGTACAATGTTTTTGCCACAGTTGTTAAGGAAGTCACTGCAACTCTTTTTTTTTTTAATTGAAAATTTTTATAAACTTTTTACAATAAAATACCCCCCCTCCCACCCCATAACCCTCCCCCCTCCTTCCCAGAGCTGAATACAGGGTTAAAGAAACAAAAAAAAACCATACAAATTAAATGAACATCAATCCACTATACATACATCCCAAAAATTTAAAGTACTTTAACTCCAATACATAGAAACTACAAATCCAACCATACCCACTTTAAACTATAAATTATTCAAAAGCTAAGTAATACTTCCTAATCCCATATTTATTCTGTACAAAATTTACCCATCTTTTCCACACCGAGATATATCTCTCTTGTGAATGGTCTTTCAGATAAGCCAAAATTTTTGCCCTTTCTGATAAGTAAGAAACTTTAAGAAACCATTCTTCTATAGTAGGCAAGGAATCCTTCTTCCAATATTGCCCAATCAGCAACCTTGCCGCCGTAATAAAATTTAACATTAAGGTAATCTCTTTACCATCACAGTCTACAATAATACCTAACAAAAATAACACGATTGTGAAGTGAATCTGGCTTCCCCATTGATTTTGCTTGCCAGAAGGTCACAAAAAAGGATCACGTGATCTCCCAGGGACAGTACAACCGTCATTAAGTACATTCCAGTTGCCAAGCATCTGAAGTTTGATCATGTGACCGTGGGGATGCTGCAACGGTCGTAAGTGTGAAAAATGGTCATAAGTCACTTTTTTCAGTGCTATCATAACATCAAACAGCCACTAAACAAACGTTTGTAAAACCAGAGCTAAAAAGGATCCTAAAATCAGCTGCAGTCACATGGTGCCTCACTTATCGACCACACTGCTTCAAGAGGAATTCTCTCGTCCCAATTGTCGTCGCATGTCGAGGACTACCTATTTTAGGCCCAAAACTTTGCAAGCCAAATTTCACACCTGCCCAGAAACTCCTGCTCATCATCCCAGGGGAAACCTTGGACTGGAAAAATCGGGAGCGGTCTGGCGCACCCACAGCCCTCCCACTTCAAACCTCCACCTGGGCAGGTAGGCAATTTTGAGCCAGAAGAGATGGCAAACTCTTCCCATCATTTTATTTCCGGATTAAAGGTGGCACCCAGAGGCCCTTCGCAAGAACATCCAACATCTGACTTTAATTCAAAGGAGATTGACAGGAGCATCACCCCTGCCCCCCCCCCCCTAATTCACAGGGCCTGGCTTCAGCCCAAAGGCCAAAAGGGGAAGCAGGAGAAAAATTAAACAGGTTTTAATTGTAACCCAACGTTTTTACGGAGAGAGATGCCACACATCCCTCCCCAAAACCGGCCTCTTATTTGGCAGCTGATGAGCTTCAGGATCAGGAAAAACCCAAATGTCTGCTTTTTCCAGCAGCAGTTAAAATCCGAAGACTCACCCCAAACTCTGTCCCCCAAAATCAGCTTCCTCTTTCCATGAGCTGGGGCTAAGCCAGCATTTCTCAACCTCGGCGACTTGAAGAGGTGAATTCTGGGCGTTGAAGTCCACCCATCTTAAGGCAAGCTAGCTGGGGAATTCTGGGATTTGAAGAATAGACTCTCTTGAATAGAGTCTAATTCTATTGGCTTTCAAAAGCCAATAGGAATTGTCCAGGCTGTCTCTGCCCTGCTGAGCCCGCCAAAAGTCCCAGTCTGCAAACGGTGCTGTACCAGTTGAGTAGTCCTCCACTTACGACCGGTCGAGTAGTCCTCGACTTACGACCGGTTGGGGGTCGCGGCATTAAAAAGGTTGAGAACCACTGCCCTAGAGGCTGGAGGGGGACATCTGGACACTCTTTCCGAGAGCCCTCAAAGATGACCATGCCAGTCACCTCACCAGGTGACAGCCTACCCGACGGCTTCAGTAGACGGCTTCGTCCATATTGTCATCACTGTCGCCGCCAAAGTCTTCTCCGTTGTCAAAATAGGACATGATGTAGTCCGTCTCCTGCAGCAGCATTAAAAAAAAAAAAGGAAAGGAAAATGGCTGAAATTCAACAACTTCAGAGCCTGCTAAAACCTTCCCTGTTTTTTAGGTGGATTGGAGATTCATATTTTATATCAACTTTTGTCAGAAGCTGGGATGCAGGTCACAAAATATTGGGGACATAAAAAAGTATTATTTAGCTTTTGAATAATTTATGTTTAAGGTAACGATTAGAACTATTGTTTTGTTTTGTTTTTATATATTGGAGTTAAAGTATTTAAAATTTTGTTTTTTGAATGTATTTATAATTGTTTGATGTTTATTTAAGTTGTAAGGGTTTTTTTTAGTTTTTATTAACTCTGTATTCAGCTCTGGGAAGGAGGGGGGGGTATAGGGGGAGAAGGGGGGGTGGGAGAGGGGGATTATTTTATTGTAAAACTGTAAAAATTTTCAATACAAAAAAATATATATATTGGGGACATGGTGCAGAATCTGATGCCAAACAGAAAACTATCACTTCGGCAAGGTGGACAGCACTGAAGTTTAAAAATAAAAAAAGGAAGTAAAGTAAAAAGTAAAGTAAAAATAGAATAAAAAATAGAATAAAATAATAAATAATAAAATAAGAATAACAAAATAAAATAATACCATAAAATAAATAATAAAATAACAAAATAAAATAATATCATAAAATAAATAATAAAATAAAAACAAAATAAAATAAAATAAATATTATTCCTCTAATTCAGCGTTCCCCAATCTCCGCCATTTTAAGAGGGGTGGACTTTCAACTCCATGCTGGCTGGGGAATTCTGGGAGATGAAGCCCACCCATCTTAAAATGACAGGGATTGGGGAACTCTGCTCCCACTAAAGCTCAGAAGCAGCCATTTTGGGCCTTCATCTCTGCTACACTTTCTCTTACCTCTTCAAACTCTTCTTCATCATACCCCTCCTCCTCTTCCTCCTTGCCTTCTTCACCCTCTTCCTTCTCCTCTTCCTCTTCCGATGTCACCTCTTCCTCTTTCTTTTCCAGAGTCTAGGAAACAATTAAAGAATGGGTTTTTTTTTAAGACCGTGCCACTTCCTGACTGTTATTCCCACTGAATTTCTGCCTCGTCCTGCCAAAACACTTCCTGCTCTCCTTTCCTATCCTGGCACAGAATTAGGGGACTGTCCAGACAAGTCACCAAGTTCAGCACCAAAAATTGTGGCAGTGCCAACTTTCACTGCTGAGCTCTTGACAACATTTTGGGGAAGGAAAGATTAACGTTGCCAACTGCTTTTACCAGCCCTGTCCTTATGCCTTTCATGGGCTCCAGATCAGTATTTCTCAAGGCTGGCCACTTTATAATGTCTAGACTTCAACTCCCAGAATTCATCAACCAGTGAGGAATGTGGGGAATTGAAGTCCAGAGGTTGAGCATGTGCTACAAAGGTGAGTTCACACAACACCTTCAACCTGGATGCTCACTTAGTCCACTTGTTGAGTTCCCAAAGAAACGCCAACAAACCCAGGGTTACACAGGTGCGCAATAAAGAAAGTCCTCAACTTACAACTATTCCTTTAGCTACCTCTTGAAGTTAAACAGCAGCACTGAAAAAAGTGACTTATAACTGGTCCTCGCACTTATGACCACTGCAGCATCCCATGGTCACAAAACATTCGGGCATCTATTTAAGAGGGTTGCAGCAACCTGGGGTCACATGATCGCCACCTGCATCTTCACAAGCAGAGTCAATGGAGACTCTTTCAGCCTTCCCCTGTGGCTCCCAGCCTCCTCTGCCATTTGCAGAGAGAGACAGAGACAGAGAGAGGCAATTGTGATTCTCTCTCTCTCTCTCTCTCTCTCTCTGTGTGTGTGTGTGTGTGTGTGTGTGTAAAAGAGAGTGCACTCACAGTGTTCTCTGAGGAGCTGAAAAGCTTATTGGGCAGAGCTCCTCCCTTTGCTGCGTCTCTGCATGAAGCAGGAAGCAGGAGAGAGCTAGCTAGCCCAGCTATGCTAACTCAGGAATTCTGGGAGTTGAAGTCCATGAGTCATAAAAGAGCCGAAGTTGCCTACCCCTGAGCTTGTTGGAGAACAGCTTGAAGCCAGCTTGCCAGGTGAGCAGCAGATAGGAGAGAGAGAAAAAGAGAGAGAGAGAGGGAGAGAGAGAGGAAAGAGAAAGAGAGTGGGGGAAGAGGACTGGCAGACCAAGGGCAGAGAGAGGGGGGGGGGGAGAGAGAAAGAGACAGAGAGAGAGAGAGACCCTTTTGACATCTAAAATGAAGATAACACTGCATATATGCTTTTTTACCTGTGTGTGTATGTGTGTGTATGTATATATATATATATATATGTACACACACACACACATATATATATACACACACACACACACATACACACACACACAAACACACACACACACACACACACACACACACACCTATAATAAAGGTAAAAAAGGATATATGTAGTGTTATCTTCATTTTAGATATCAAAAGGGTTTTGCGGCACCCGGTGTTTTGTTTTCGGTGGGAAACGGGTCCAAGTGGCTCTTTGAGTGTTTTGGGTTGCCAACCCCTGACCTAAAGGAAGGGACTAACCAACAGATTCAGACAACTGAAGAATTAGAAAACAGAGCGATAATATCGGAAATGGAAAAGACATCTTACCAATCAAGAATTCAGAACACATTGAAGGAAAAGGAAGAAGAACTGACTGAATGGAAGATAGAACTGTTAGGTGAACTGTGGGGAGCTGGAAAAGGAGGGAGGCTGTTTAATGAATATCAGTGGGTTCGCTCTTCCAAAAATACTTTAATCAAATGGTCTTTCTTAGTCCAAACAATATATATAAAAACAGAGGAAAAATTACTTGATGATTCAAATGCATTGACTTGGAAGGTTAGTTGGCAAAGGAAGAAAGCTAGAATAAGACTGAAGAAAATAGAGGTTTTGATTCACTAGATGGGATATTATATTATTAACTAGATGTTTGAATATGGTGGAGAATAGATAATTGCTAGAAATAGAAGTATTATCATAATTAGAAAGATAAGATTTGTAATTAGAATATTAGGTTTTGTTATGAGAAGGGAAACAGGAAAATACTAAGCAGTTTGAATAAGGGAAGCTTTTGGTTACCCAAGTATAACTTACTTTGAAATTATAAACAATAGACATTTTGAACACTGACGGGAAATTAAAAAAAAAAAAAGCAAAAACAGGATACTGATTGAACATATGGATATTAAGTGCAAATGCAATTAACATATGTTTTGGTTAGAAAAGATATCTTAAACTGACATTATTGATATTATGAGAAAAATGTAACAAAGATGTTGATATTCAGTTGTATATTTATTAATAACAATAAGAATTGTATTTGCCTAGTATGGGAAATCAGGTACAACTGGAACAGGGGTTCTCAACCTTGGCAACTTTAAGACTTGTGGACTTCAACTCCCAGAATTCCTCAGCCAGCAAAGCTGGCTGAAGAATTCTGGGAGTTGAAATCCACAAGTCTTAAAGTTGCCAAGGTTGAGAACCCCTGAACTGGAAGAAGACAGGAAACATTTGATGGTGTAACATTGGATATAAACCGAAGAAGTGGAATATATTCCACTGAATTACTAATAGACCCAGACAACACGTTGTCTATTAAGTATTTGACTGTAAAACTAGAAAATTAATAAAATATTTATAAAAAATAAATAGGAGTCAGTTGCAAGGGGTCTGAATTTTTACCAGGTGACTCTGGGGATGCTGCAACGGTTGTGTGAAAAACGATCCAAAGTCACGTTGTAACTTTGAATGGTCACTAAACAAACTGTTGTGTGTCGAGGACCACTTGTGTAAGGAGAATTTGGAAATAAAGTGGGGGGGGAGACCCACCCAGTCCCAGCCTGGTCTTTTGAAAGCACTGCCAGGACGTCTGGCTTACCTCCAGCTTTTTAATGGCTTCTTCCTTTTCTGCAGGCGCCTTCGGTTTGTGCTTGGGAGCTGGCACTGCCCGCCCTGCGCCAGGAAGAAAACAGAAAAACTCATCATCCCGGCCAAAGATCCCTCCAGGGCCCATTTTTGGCCAGGCTACAGTCAAGGAGCTGCCTCATAGGAAAGCAAAATTCTTTGATGGCATTGGTCAGTTGCAAGCACCCTGCAGGCCTGAAAGAAGGCACAAAATACAGAACAACAGAGTTGGAAGGGACCTTGGAGATCTTCTAGTCTGACCCCCTGCTCAGGCATTTCAGATAAATGGTTGTCCAGTCTCTTCTTTTCAAAGCCTCCAGTGATGGAGCATTCACTGCTTCTGGAGGCAGGTAGTTCCACTGGTTAATTGTTCTCACCATCAGGAAATTTTTCCTTAGTTCCAGCTTGCTTTTTCCCTTGATTAGTTTCCAACCGTGGCATCTTGTCCTGCCTTCGGGTGCTTTGGACAATAAGTCAACCCCCCCTTCTTTGTGGCAGCCCCTCAAATATTGGAAGAAGGCTATCATGTCACCCCTAATCCTTCTTTTCACTAGACGTACCCAATTCCAGCAACTGTTCTTCATACGTTTTAGCCTCCAGCCCCCTAATTATCTTTGTTGCTCTTCTCTGCACTCTTTATAAAAGAGTCTCAACATCTTTTTTTACATCACGCTGACCAAAACTGGACGCAGAATTCCACACCTGGCCTCACCAAGGCTTTAAAAAGGAGTACTACTACCTCACATGATCTTGATTCAATCCCTCTGCTAATGCAAGTTAGGACTGCATTGGCCTTTTTGGCAACTGCACCACACTAGGACTCCCCGATCCCTCTCAATGTCCTTGAACATCACCTTGCAGCCCACCATATGTACAGGACTACATCTCCCATTGTCCTAACACACCGACAGAGGTGATGGGTGTTTTGGTCTGATGCTCCTGGAAAGATGCACATTTGATGGGCTGATGCTCTATCCAGCTTTCGGATTTGATCACACAACCTACTAAGATCTTCCCAATGCACCAAATGGCAACACGGAGGAAGTTTGTACAAAGAGTGAAAAGTAAGGATACTCCTGCCTCTCAAATCTGAAGCAAATTCATTCTCCTGAATGTAGGATGACCCTCTCCTTCATAAGTGACGATTTGGGGTTCACCAACACCCCAAAACCCAGCATCGACATTCAGTGTCCCAATGACCAAAGATCAGCAACAACCATTGGTGGCCCACCACTTACAAATATTCAACAACCGTTCGAAGATATGATTGCAATAAAAAAGCAACTTACAACCGTCAATGTCCTACAGTCACCTGATCAAAACTGGTGTGTTTGCAACTGCCATGTATTTTTACAACAGTTGCAGAATCATGTCATTCTGTCTGCAAGCTTCCCAGTGGTTTCCAACAAGTAAGTCGACGTGGGAAGCTGGATTCACTTAACGACTGTGTGATTCACTTAACAAAAGGTCATAAAATCAGATGCAATTCACTTAATGAGAGCATCGCTTAGCCACAGAAGTTCCAGTTGCAACTGTGGCCATAGGTTGAGGGCTATCTGAACTGTTTATTCAAAAAGCATGGAAATAGGATGTTTCCATCGTCAGGTCCACCCACCTCCCCACCCAAAACAGCCTGAAATCAAAGGGGCAAAGTCGTAAAGTTTCTTCCAGCAAGAGGTGGGGGCAACCTTCTGGCTGCAGGGGTTTGGGAGAATTGTATTTCCTCCACAGAGAATGAAATCACTTACTTTGTTTTCGAGTCTTCTGCACCCGAATTTTTAGTTCTGGAGGTAGCTGTTTCCAATCTGCAGAGATTTAATCAAAGCATTTAAAATTTAGCCACTTGGGCTCCAACATGCTTCAGTGGGATTTTTAAAAAGTAAATAATTAGAGACTCTGTGTCTCTTGGGCATAATTTACAGCAGGGGTGTCCAACCTTGGCAACTTGTGGACTTCAACTCCCAGAATCCCCAGTCAGTCATAGAATTGAACTGAATTCTGGGAGTTGAAGTCCACAAGTTGCCAAAGGTTGGACACACATGATTTTGAGACAAGGTGATTCTTAATCTTTCTCCAAGATGAAGGACAAAGAAAACACTTTTAGCTCCTGTACCTTTGGTCACTATGAACTAATGTAGTACAGGTAGCCCTTGACTTACAACCCTTCATTTAGTGACCACTGGAACGGCACCGAAAAAGCGACTTTTGATCGTTTTTCACACTTATGACCATTGCAGCATTCCCAAGGTCGCATGATCAAAATTTAGATGCTTGGCAACTGATTCATATTTATGATGGTCGCAGTGTCCTGGGGTCACGTGATCTCCTTTTGTGATCTTCTGACAAGCAATGTCAATGGGGAAGCAGATTCACTAAACCAGAGGTCACCAACCTTTTCGTGCTGGCAGCCCGGAGGGAAAGAGAGCAGCTTGGAAATTTGCACGCACGTATGCGCATGAACAGAGCTGCATGTGAACGGGGCTGCATGTGAATGAGGCTGCGTGCACCTACATGGGGCTAGTGGCTGCATTTGCGCAGCTGCGCAAGCACTAGCCACCGCTGCTGCTGGTCCCATGTGCGTGCGCAAATGGGCTCCGCAACCAGTGTGCGTTAGAGGCCCCGTTTGTGCATGTGCACAACTGCTAGTCACTGCTGCTGCTAGCCGTGTGTGCATGCGCAAACGGGTCCACAGGCACTAGCGTAAGCGGGGTTAAGTAGGCCAGTAGGCCACGGCCCGGTAGCAGGCTGCAGACCATAAGTTGGGGAGCCCTGCACTAAACAGCCATGTTACTAACTCAACAACTGCAGTGATTCACTTAACAATTGAGGCAAGAAAGATTTGTAAAATGCGGCAAAACTCACTTAACTGTCTTGTGTAGCAATGGAAATTTTGGGCTGAATTGTGGTCGTAAATTGAGGACTACCTGTACAAGAAATCAAAATATTTCTCCGGCCTTACCTGGGTTCCACTCCATGGTGTTGTCTGTTGGGCCTGTTGTCTGATATTTGTCGGAATAGCGCTCGATATCTGGAGAAATTAAAAATTCAAAGCGTTAGTGATGCCCTCTTTAAAAAAAATGGAGGGTGAGAAGAGGGAGGAGGTGAGCAAGATGAGATGGCAGCTGGGGTTAAACGGGTCAGTAGTTGGAAATCCTTACGCAGCCACAAAAGGCCCAAGTCTGGCTCCTTCCCCATGAGTTCCACTGACCCTTCTCTAGTGCCAATTTAGCTTGACTGTTAGTAAATCCTTGTGTACAGGTTCTGCAGAGTCTTTGAATTATGGGGAAACTAGCAGATGGACAATACCTCTAGGACAGTGTTTCTCAACCTTGACAATTTTAAGGCACGTGGACTTCAACTCCCAGAATTCCACAGCCAGCATCACTGGCTGTGGAATTCTGGGAGTTGAAGTCCACATGCCTTAAAATTGTCAAGGTTGAGAAACACTGCTCTAGGAGGTAGAAAAGAAAAAGGGGGAAAAAAAGAAGAGAAATATCCTATGCAAGACTCAGTGGTATAGGATTTCCTGCCTGAGCAGAGGGTTGGACTAGAAGACCTCCAACGTCCCTTCCATCTCTTATTCTATTCTATTCTATTCTATTCTATTCTATTCTATTCTATTCTATTCTATTCTATTCTATTAATATTCTATTATTCTATTCTATTCTATTACTATTACTATTCTATTATTCTATTCTATTCTATTCTATTTCTATTCTATTCTATTCTACTCTTTCCAGTATTCTATGACATCACAGAAGCTCAGCCAATCACAAGGCAGACAATATTTCAGACTTCACGGTTTTCTCAGCCACTCGATACCTTTTTTGGGGGCCAAAGGCTTGATGAAATATGGCAAGTTCTTCATGGCCCCCCTCAGCTCCTGCTTCAGGGCCAGCATGTATTCAACCTCCTCGCCAGACTGCAGCAAAAGTGGTTTGTATTCCAGTGGCTACAGAAACAAGCCAGGTTTAAGACAAAACATGTGAATGCTTTGGCTCCTTTCCCAAAACACGCTTCATTGGGCTATTAAATTAATCCATTTGCTGGATAGGTTTAAGACCCCGAACCAGCAACAGCCCATCTGGTGGGTTCCTGCAACATGGTAAGCCACAATCAACAAACCATGGATGCTTAATTGTTAGCCTGTAAGAGGCACACTGAGTCTGGGCCATGTAGCTATGTCTTAAGGACCTGACAAAAGTCCACATAGGATCAAAAAACACTCATCGGAAAAGAGAAATTTAAATGGACTTAACAATTGCCACAGATACTGAAATATATTCAAAAATCTCCCAAAGTCTTCCTATGAAGACAAAAATGGATGGAATTATCTTTATGCTGAACTGACGTAAAGATTGTTCAGTGGTATTTTCTTATAATATAGATTGTCCTCGAGTTATGGCTGTTTCTTCAGTGACCGTTTAATGCAGCGGTTCTCCACCTGTGGGTCGGGACCCCATTTGGGGTCGAACGACCATTTCACGGGGGTCGCCAAACAAGGCTGTCCGCCATTTCCCCCCCTCCCTTTTCTTTGGCCACGGCCCTGGCACCCGGTGATGTATAAGTGGTTGGGGGTCACCACAGCATGGGGAACTGTATTATGGGGTCGCGGCATTGGAAAGGTTGAGAACCACTGGTTTAATGTTACGACCGGTGCTGAAGAAAGCGACTTATGATGCTCCCCGAAGTTTGATAAAGACTTTCTGAAAAACAGTGTTAACAATGAAAGGAAAAAAAACTGGGGAGCAGTGATCACCCACGGAAGTCCAAAGGAGACTGAGCAACTCACAGGGAAGAGAGGGGATGGCTTCAGAGTGGGAGGGGGCAACGCCTCCCCCTTTCCAATGCCCACTGCCTCGACATTGAAGGTCATGTGGCCGCCCCCCCGGCCCCTTCCTCTTCCGCCTCTCCCAGCCATGAGGTGAACCTGGGGAAAAAAAAATACATTAAAAAGATTAAAGAAAGGTCGAAGACAAGGAGTCCCAAAGTTAACAAAAGGGGCTGAAATCAGGAATTTGAGCGACAGTCCTTGACTTGAGTGACCATTTCAAATTACAACGGCACTGAAAAAAGTGATTTATGACCAGTTTTCAGACTTACGACCTTTGCAACATCCCCGTGGTCACGCAATCAAAATTCAGACGCTTGGCAACCGACTCATATTTACGACGGTCACCGTGTCCCGGGATCATGTGATCCTCTTTTGCAACCTTCTGGCAAGCAAAGTCAAAGGGGAAGCCAGATTCGCGTAACAATTGTGTTTTATTTAAGTGATTTACTTAAGGACTGTGGCAAGAAATTGTCATAAAATGGGGCAAAACTCACTGAACAACTGTCTCGCTTAGCAGCAGAAATCTTGAGCTCAGTTGTGATGGCACGTCCAGCACTACCTGTGTTCAATTATTGCATTATTATTATTTGTATAGGACCCCACTGGTGTTATATGAACCAGACTGTCGCATTCAGAGGTTACTATATTTAGTTGTTTGTTGATGTGGGTTTACATAGGTCATGAGCCGAGGTGGCGCAGCAGTTAGAGTGCAGTACTGCAGGCCACTTTAGCTGACTGTGTTCAGCAGGTCAGCGGTTCAAATCTCACCAGCTCAAGGTTGACTCAGCCTTCCATCCTTCTGGGGTAGGTAAAATGAGGACCCAGATTGTTGGGGGCAATGTAAATATATATCTACATTGCTTACTGGTGTACACCGCTTAGAGAGTGCTTGCACTTAAAGCGGTATATAAGTCTCATAAATAAATAAATAAATAAATAAATAAATAAATGAGAACACAGCCGGGGGAGGGGTGTATTGCCCCCATCGCTGCTGCTCATGGCTCCCCCTCTTAGGGTCTTAGAAACAAGGTCTAAGCCAGCATTACTCAACCGTTGCAGATTGGCAGACTGGCGGCTGGGGAAAGGGGATGGTTCTGTGTGAGCAGCAGGTGTGCGCACGCATGCATGTAGCTCCATTTGTACAAGAGGCAGGCATGACCACCTGCTGATCAGACAAATGGAGCGTCACATGTGTGCACGCTCGCCCACCACTTGCACGGCCCGGTTCCAAACAGGCCACGGCCCAATAGTGGACCGTGAACCAGGGCTGGGGGACCCCTCATCTAAGCGACTGCACCTATAAATACAGTTGTTCAATGCAAACTTTCTGACTCTCCCAACAAATATAAGGAACGGTTGCTAGAATTGGGTATGTCTAGTTTAACAAAGAGAAGGACAAGGGGGGACATGATAGCAGTCTTCCAATATCTCAGGGGCTGCCATAAAGAAGAGGGAGTCAAGCTATTCTCCAAAGCGCCCGAAGGCAGGACAAGAAGCAACGGGTGGAAACTCATCCAGGAGAGAAGCAACCTAGAACTAAGGAGAAACTTCCTGACAGTGAGAGCAATTAACCAGTGGAACAGCCTGCCTCCAGAAGCGGTGAATGCTCCAACACTGGAAGTTTTTAAGAAGAGACTGGACAGCCATTTGTCCGAAATGGTGTAGGGTTTCCTGCCTGAGCAGGGGGTTGGACTAGATGACCTCCAAGGTCCCTTCCAACTTTACTACTACTACTACTACTACTACTACTACTACTACTACTACTACTACTACTATTATTATTATTATTATTATATGGGAAGGCAACCTCGCAGAGGTCCCCAACCTTTTGGGCACCAGGGACCGTGGAGAGAAGTTTTTCCGCAGACCGGAGGGTGCGTGGTTTTGTGTGCTGCCTGAATCCCACAAATGGGGCTTTGCTTGTTTGTGCGGCCCGGTACCAGTCCATGGACTGGGGGTTGGGGACCCCTTCTATATCGGATTGAAAATATGCAACCCACCACCAGAGGGCAGCAAAACTTCAGCAGTATCTGCAAGGGGGGGTCACACAGGTAGTCCTTTACTTAAGACAGTGGTTCTCAACCTTTTTAATGCCGTGACCCCCAACCGGTCATACGTTGAGGACTACTCAACCAGTTGTAAGTCGAGGACTACTCAACCGGTGCAGCACCGTTTGCAGAATGGGACTTTTGGCGGGCTCAGCAGGGCAGAGACAGCCTGGACAGTTCCTATTGGCTTTGGAAAGCCAATAGAAGGGTCTCAACACCTTTTAAATAATGCGATGACCAAAACTGGATGCAGTTATTTCCAGGCAGGGTCTTAACCAATTAAGTAAATAAATTAAACTGATATTTACAATTCACGTGATCTTGAATCAAAAAGGGCCCCTCCACCCCGGAGCCATCGGGACAGGTCTCTGCTTCCGTGGAACCTCCCGGCCTGATGACAAACCTCTGGAGGGCCTGCTAGAAAACCAAATCCGCAACTTGTCTGAAATGGTCCAGGGCAGGGGTAGGCCACCTTGGCTCTTTTATGACTGGTGGACTTCAACTCCCAGAATTCCTGAGCCAGCATGGCTGGCTCAGGAATTCTGGGAGTTGAAGTCCACGAGTCATAAAAGAGCCAAGGTTGCCTATCACTGGTCCAGGGTCTCCTGCTTGAGCAGGGGGTTGGACTAGAAGACCTCCAAGGTCCCTTCCAGCTCTATTCTGATTGGTTGGTTGATTGAATTCTGTATGCCTGAAGACCTCACTTTCTACTTGCAGGGAGTCTTACTTCTAGGGTGGCTGTCCCTGGTGTTATCAAAGCGAACCGCCCCCCTCCGACGCCTGAAAAGGCCAACCAACCCCCGGGAGCCAAGCCAGGCAACCACCCCCGCCCCGCCCCCTTATTACCAGGTCCGACCCAGCAGAGAACTTCCGAGCACGGATCTCCCTTCGGTCCGCAGGCGCCGCGAAAGGAACCCGCGCCGCAGAAGCCGGATACTCTACGTTCGAAAGGGCGGAGCCTCTGCTGGGGCAGCCAGTCAGAGAGAGGCGGGAGAGGCAAGGTTCGATACGCGACGTTCGAAAGGGCGGAGCCTCTGCTGGGGCAGCCAGTCAGAGAGAGGCGGGAGAGGCAAGGTTCGATACGCGACGTTCGAAAGGGCGGAGCCTCTGCTGGGGCAGCCAGTCAGAGAGAGGCGGGAGAGGCAAGGTTCGATACGCGACGTTCGAAAGGGCGGAGCCTCTTGGCCGTGGCAGCCGGTCCGGGAGAGGAGGCGGAGAAAGGGGCGTGGCCTCTCTGTTGAAAGGGGGCGAGGAGGAGTCGGGTGGACGGTACGTCGGAGCCGCTAAGCCGCTCCGAGGTCGCCTCAGTCCCCATCATCCACAGCCTTGGCCGTTGTGTGCATGATTGCGTTAAGTCAGGGAGATCAAATCGGTATAAAATAAGTGTCTGTTTTATACGCGTTTGGTTTATCTTGGATTTGCTTGCAGGGGTTCTCAACCTTGGCCACTTTAAGACTTGTGGACTTCAACTCCCAGAATACTCCAGCCAGCATGGCTGCTGTGGAATTCTGGGAGTTGTAGTCTACCTGCCTTCAAAGCATTCTGGCTGGGGAATTCTGGGAATTGAAATCCACCCGTCTTGAAGCATTCTGGCTGGGGAATTCTGGGAGTTGAAGTCCACAAGTCTTAAAGTGGCCAAGGTTGAGAACCCCTGGTTAGTGAGCTTAAGGCAACTATGGCAACTTTTACGACCTCTGGACTTCAACTCCCAGAAATCCACAGGTAAAGCTGCCATAGTGAGCCCCCTTAGATAATCTCAAATTTCCTTTCAGCTCCGATAGGGGGCAACCTCGGGCATCCTTGGCTGTTCAGAAAAACTCCATGGTACTGGGCTAGGAGAATTGGATGAGGCACCACCCGGAAATCCTAGGACCGCAGTTCATCTGGGTTTAAGAGGCTCTACCATTTACTTGCAGGAAAAGCTGGTTGAGAAGAGAACCCATTTGGGGTCTGTACCATGCCCAAACCAAGATCTCTTGAATGGTGGCTTAGTTCATTTCAACACAGGGCAGCACCAGGTGTCCAAAGCAGACCTCGTGTTGTATGAACGCAGCCACTAGGGCTGATTGGAGGGAAGGCAGCCAGGTGGTTCACGCAGCAGAAAAGCAGCATTGCTGGCTGTGGAATTCTGGGAGTTGAAGTCCACATGCCTTAAAATTGTCAAGATTGAGAAACACTGCTTTAGATAACATCTGGTTTCTGACGCCAGCCTCTCCTCATTTTGTCACTCTTCTTCACCCCACAAACACAAAAACCCCTTTGAAATGAAATTAAAATAATAAATAAATTCCCATTCTGCTCAGCTGATTCATGCTAGGAGTGCCCTCCCAATTGCACCAAGGTTAAAAATAAACTCCCCCCCCCTCCTCTTCTGATGCTCAGGATCGTATTAATAGCCCAGCTGCCAACACATTGGCTGGTTCCTTTCGGTGCACGGGAGGGGGTGGCAGGCAGGAACGCCGGAGATCTGGCGATCTTTGCTCCATCTGTGATGCATCTCAGCCACCCATCACCCAGGGATACCTAGGTGCCCCAGCTGGGAGGTTGCCATGGCAACCATGCACATGGAAGGGGGCGCCAAAGATGAAGGAGGAGGAAGAGTGGACATGCAGGAAAGGAAAAGGCGAACGGAGGGTGGAGGAATCAGCCTTTCACGAGGGGGGGGGCATGCTCCTGTCCAGCCCGTGCGATGCTCTGGGTTTTAGCGAAGCTGGAAAAAAAAGGAGTTAAATGCTTCCTTGCTTTCCCTGTGAAGGAAATAAAAGTTATTTTTTAATAATTGTAGAAACAATTGCAGAAATGGAATGCCATTAAATGAAACTGTCTCTTTAGTACAGTGGTTCTCCACCTGTGGGTCGGGACCCCATTTGGGGTCGAACGACCATTTCACGGGGGTCGCCAAACAAGGCAGTCCGCCATTTTTTCCCCCTTTTCCTTAGCTGTGCTACTCCCTTTTATTCTATTGGCTTTTGAAAGCCAATAGAATAGACTCTCTTGAATGGAGTCTAATTCTATTGGCCTTCAAAAGCCAATAGGAATTGTCCAGGCTGTCTCTGCCCTACTGAACCCGCCAAAAGTCCCATTCTGCAAACGGTGCTGCACCAGTTGAGTAGTCCTCGACTTACAACCGGTTGAGTAGTCCTCGACTTATGACCGGTTGGGGGTCGCGGCATTAAAAAGGTTGAGAACCACTGCTTTAGTACAAATGTAACACTGTTAACGCAAATGTAACAAGGTAATGCCAATATATGAAACAGGAATGTTTACTGTTTCCTGCCCATGTAAAAGTGACTACAAATAGTAATCAGCAAAGACAATTAATTATGACCAAATGTTTACTATTTCCTGCCTAAAAATCCTGCGGACACAGGAACTTACACTTTGAGTAGAAATTCTACTATCGAAGAGGGGGATTTTGACCTAGGGGTATAAAATGCAGATCTATGAGCCGAGGTGGCGCAGCAGTTAGAGTGCAGTACTGCAGGCCACTTTAGCTGACTGTGTTCAGCAGGTCAGCGGTTCAAATCTCACCGGCTCAAGGTTGACTCAGCCTTCCATCCTTCGGGGTAGGTAAAATGAGGACCCAGATTGTTGGGGGCAATGTAAATATATATATATACATTGCTTACTGTTGTACACCGCTTAGAGAGTGCTTGCACTTAAAGCGGTATATAAGTCTCATAAATAAATAAATCTTGAAACCAGGCCAGTGGGCTCCTGGAATCCAATCCATAGGGAAGGATCCAGGGGGGCGCGTTTGCAAACGCTCCTCTCTTCTATTCTTTCTCTTTTCTCTTTTATTCTATTTATGTTATTCTCCAATAAACGTTTGTTTTGTTAACCAGACTTGTCTTCGTATTGCAGTGGTTCTCAACCTTTTTAATGCCGCGACTCCCAACCGGTCGTAAGTCGAGGACTACTCAACCGGTCGTAAGTCGAGGACTACTCAACTGGTGCAGCACCGTTTGCAGAATGGGACTTTTGGCGGGCTCAGCAGGGCAGAGACAGCCTGGACAATTCCTATTGGCTTTTGAACGCCAATAGAATTAGACTCTATTCAAGAGAGTCTATTCTATTGGCTTTCAAAAGCCAATAGAATAAAAGGGAGTAGCACAGCTACGGAAAAGGGGGGGGAAATGGTGGACTGCGTTTGGCGACCCCGTGAAATGGTCGTTCGACCCCAAATGGGGTCCCGACCCACAGGTGGAGAACCACTGTCGTATTGTGAGTATCAAAATTTGGGGTTTTTACATCTCACACCTGTTTGTGTGGGGCCAGTTGTGCATGGCGCACGGGGCGCAGGCCAGCCTCGGTGAGGTGCTAGCCAAGGGGCAGTCTGTCGAACCAGGCCCTTCCATAACTCTTTTGGGAAAAGGAAGGCAGAGAGATAACAGAATAACAGCTGGAAGGGACCTTGGGTGTCTTCTAGTCCAGGGGTCCCCAACCACTGGTCCATGGGCCAGTACTGGTCCGTGGCATGCCAGCAACCGGCCCTCACAAACAACAAAGCCCCATCCGCAGGATGCAGGCAGCACGCGAAACTACGCACCCTCTGGTACGCAATAAAACCTCTCTCCACAGAACCGGTCCCTGGGGGCCTCTGATCTAGTCCAACCCCCTGCTCAAGCAGGAGACCCTATAGTACCATTCTGGACAAATGGCTGTCCAGTCTTTTTTTGAAAACCTTCAGTGATAGAGCCCCCTCAACCTCTGGAGGCGAATTGTTGTCTGATAGGAAATTTCTTCTTAGTTCTAGGTTGGAAAGAATTGAGGGAGGGAGGGAGGGAAGGAAGGAAGGAAGGAAAGAAAGAAAGAAAGAAAGAGGAAAAGAAAGAAAAGAAAGAGAAAGAAAGAAAGAAAGAAAGAAAGAAAGAGGAAAAGAAAAAGAAAGAGAAAGAAAGAGAGAGAGAGAAAAAGAAAGAAAAAGAGAAAGTGGGAAGGAGGAAGGAAGGAAAGAAAAGAAAGAGAAAGAAAGGAAGGGAGGAAGGAAAGAAAGGAAAAGAAAAAGAGAAAGAAAGAAAGAAAGAGGAAAAGAAAAAGAAAGAGAAAGAGAGAGAGAGAAAAAGAAAGAAAAAGAGAAAGTGGGAAGGAGGAAGGAAGGAAAAGAAAGAGAAAGAAAGGAAGGGAGGAAGGAAAGAAAGAAAGAAAGGAAAAGAAAAAGAGAGAAAGAAAGAAAGAAAGAAAGTGGGAAGGAGGGAGGAAGGAAGGAAAAGAAAGAGAAAGAAAGGAAGGGAGGAAGGAAATACAGAATAAAACAGTTGGAAGGTCTTCTAGTCCAACCTATATCAAAGCTCTCCAAACTTGGCCACTTTAAGTCTTGTGGACTTCAACTCCCAGAATTCCCCAGCCAACGTTGCTGATTGACCTCAGGCAGGCCAGACAGAAACAGTCAAAGGGCGGATGTGGGCTGTAAAACTCCCGTTCAACGGGAAAGAATTTCCTGCTAGAAAAGTCAGTCCCTTCTTCCCACATACAGGTAATCCTTGACTTACGACCACAATCAATCCCAAAACTTCCATTGCTAAGTGAGACAGTTGCTAAGTGAGTTTGGCCCCATTTTACAATCTTTCTTGCTGCAGCTGTTCAGCGAATCCCTGCAGTCGTTAAGTTAGTGACATGGTTGTTAAGAGAATCTGGCTTCCCCCATTGGCTAAGCTGGTCAGAAGGTCGCAAAAGGGGATCACATGACCCCAGGACACTGCAACCGTCGTAAATACGAGTCAATTGCCAAGCGTCTGGACTTTGATCACGTGACCACGGGGATGCTGCAACGGTTGGTCCAGCTTGCTGTCAGCAACCCTCTCAAGACAATTTGCGGGGCCACAATGAGCAACGGTCAGTAAGTGGAGACAGCCCAAGAGGTTAAAGCAATAGAGCCCCCAAGTAGCCCCCCTGCCTTGCGCATCAGTCTGGATCAGGCTCTTTTAGGGGCCTCAGATAGAGCCCCCCCCCCGGATGGACTTGGGAAGGTAGTCCTCGACTTACAACGTTTACAAAACTGGACCAATCCTGACCTCAAACACGGCTTGCAAGATGCATCGTCTGAATTTGCTGACTTCCCAGAGCAAACAAGCCAGGAATGTTGGAATGCTGAGGGTATTTCCATGGGGAACATTTGATTCAATTTCCATACCAGAAATTGAACTGCTGCTTCCTCTGCCCAAGAAACATCTTCCCCCTCCCACCAGTGCCCTCGATTTCAGCAGCCTGATTGGGGGGAGGGGAGGGGAGGGGAGGGAGGGTGTCGCTCTGGTTAAATTCATGAGGACGGCCACCCCCACTTACTGGCAGGACTCGCACTGACTGCCTCTCCCTGCATCACTTGGGCGCTTGTTCCTAAAATAGTGTGCTACAAAAATAGCCTCGCTAACAGAAAAGCAGACATCCAATTCCGGCTGTGGGTTGCTGTTAATATTTCACAGTACAGGCAGTCCTTGACTTACGACCATTTGTTTAGCGACCATTTGAAGTTATAAGGGCACTGAAAAAAACTGGTTTATGACCGGTCCTCGCACATATGATATCGGGCAACCGGCACGTGTTTATGACAGGTCACGAAATCATCATTTGTGACCTTCCCAGTCAGTTTCTGAGAAACAAAGTCAATGGGGAAGCTTATGGCTGCATGATTCACTTAACGACGATGGCCAAAAAGGTCGTAAAATTAGCCGTGACTCCCTTAACAACTGCCGTACCTGAAGCTGTGTGCTTCATTATCAGGAGGACGAATCGGTCCTAAGAGCAGGGATTCCCAATCTTGGCAACTTGATAGACTTCATCCCCACTAATTCCTCAGCCAGCTGAGAGCAAAAATTTAAGGAACACTGGTTTAATGCAGGGGGCCCCCAAACGTGGCGACTTTAAGACTTGGGGACTTCAACTCCCAGAATTCCGCAGCCAACCATGAGAATTCTAGGAGTTGAAGTCCAAAACTCACCAAAACTCATGGTCTAATAATGCATCCACCGAGAGCTAAAATCGATGCAGTTAGTGAAATTGCTTCCTCTGGGTGGATTACAACATTTTAAAGCAGAAAAGCAATTAAAAACAAAATCTCTAGTATGGTTTATGGAGGTTCTCAGTCCTCCAAAGGTGCTTTTTCACCAGACAACTGGACTTTCTTGGGTTTTTTTTGAAGACGTTTCGCTTCTCATCCAAGAAGTCACTTGCAGATGACCTCAACGACTCTCTGAAAGAAGGTTTAGTGCAATGCCTTGGTAAGGCCACACGCATCCAGTTTTGGTCACCACGATGTAAAAAAGATGTTGAGACTCTAGAAAGAGTACCAGAGAAAAGCAACAAAGATGATCAGGGGACTGGAGGTTAAATCATATAAGGAACGGTTGCTGGAATTGGGTATGTCTAGTTTAACGAAGAGAAGGACGAGGGGGGGACATGATAGCAGCGTTCCAATATCTCAGGGGCTGCCCCAAAGAAGAGGGAGTCAAGCTATTCTCCAAAGCGCCTGAAGGCAAGACAAGGAACAACGGGTGGAAAGACAAAGAGAGATCAGTGTTCCAACTGCAAAATCCCACTAAAGTCTTGGAAAGAAAAGAGAAATGATAAGGGAAATCAAAAGGGAGAGTTATAAAATAGGCTTAAGATACAGGAGGATCTGGACAGACCTGAAGACTGGGCTCTATCTATCAAAATGAAATTCAAGGGTGAAAAAAGTAAGATTCTACATTTAGGCAAGAAAAACCAAATGTAAAGGTATAGTATAGGGGGTACCTTGCTCAATAGTAGTAACTGTGAGAGGGATCTCAGAGTCCTAGTGGACAATCACTTAGATATGAGCCAGCAGTGTGCTGCAGCTGCCAAAAAGGCCAACACAGTGCTGGGCTGCATTAACATAGAATCAAGATCACGTGAAGATTAATACCACTTTACAATGCCTTGGTAAGGCCACACTTGGAATACAGCAACCAGTTTTGGTCACCACAATGTAAAAAAGATGTTGAGACTCTGCAAAGAGTACAGAGAAAAGCAACAAAGATGATTAGGGGACTGGAGGCTAAAACATACAAGGAACGGTTGCTGGAATTGGGTGTGTCTAGTTTAATGAAGAGAAGGACGAGGGGGGACAGGATAGCAATATTCCAATATCTCAGGGGCTGCCCCAAAGAAGAGGGAGTCAAGCTACTCCAAAGTGCCTGAAGGCAGGACAAGAAGCAACGGATGGAAACTAATCAAGGAGAGAAGCAACCTAGAACTAAGGAGAAATTTCCTGACAGTGAGAACAATTAACCAGTGGAACCACCTGCCTCCAGAAGCGATGAATGCTCCAACACTGGAAGTTTTTAAGAAGAGACTGGACAGCCATTTGTCTGAAATGGTATAGGGTTTCCTGCCTGAGCAGGGGGTTGGACTAGATGACTTCCAACATCCCTTCTAACTTTATTATTATTATAAATTCACTTAACAAATGTGGCAAGAAATGTCGTAAAATGGGGCAACATTCACTTAACAAATGTCTCACTTAGCAGCAGAAATTTGGGGCTCAATTGCGCTCATCAGTTGAGGACTACCTGTATAGTAAAAAACAGCCAGAGGCAAAAATGTGGAGAAGAAAACTTTTTTTTTTTTTTTCTGCAAGGCTTCTGAGCATCCCAATTTGGGCACAGACCGGAGAACCAGGGGTTCAGGAAGTCTTCATCTTCCCAAAGGGTCCAAGGCTGGATGCTGGGAGCACTCTTCCCCACAGCATGGTGGCTACCCTGGTGCCCTAGTGCAGGGTTTCCCACCCTTGGCAAGTTTAAGATGGGCTCACTTCAACTCCCAGTATCCCCCGTTTGATTTTGGAAAGCTAGCTCTGAGTTTCTCAATCTCAGCATCTTTAAGATAGGTGGACTTCCACTCCCAGAATTCCCCAGCCAGCATGCTTTTTTTAAAAAAATTTTTTTTTATTTATAATACAATTAAAACAAAAATGGACAAACATGACATTCCAGAATGAATTTTCCTATCTGTTTGTTTCTCATGGTACAAAAGCTTAATACATCGTTCTTAACCTCTATATAAGCCTCATCTTTTATACCAGTGGTTCTCAACCTTTCTAATGCTGCGACCCCATAATACAGTTCCCCATGTTGTGGTGACCCCCAACACTTATACATCACCGGGTGCCAGGGGCGTGGTCAAAGGGGGAAAAAATGGCGGACAGCCTTGTTTGGTGACCCCCGTGAAATGGTCGTTCGACCCCAAATGGGGTCCCGACCCACAAGTTGAGACCCACTGTTCTATACAATACAATTATATATACAATTATATGTACAGTTATATATATCTTTTAATTCTACCATTAACTTGAAGTCCGAGCAGTTCTCCTTAATTCATACCAACGGTAAAATTTGCCCCAGATTTCAAAGTATTCATGTTCTGTCTTGTCCTTCATAATCATTGTAAGCCTGTCCATCTCAGCACATGATAAAATTTTATGCAGGAACTCTTCTTCCGTTGGAGTTTCCTTATTCCTCCAATTTTGAGCAAAAAACCTGTCTGGAAGCCGTTAAAATGTGTAGCATTAAATAAAGTACGCCTTTGCCATGCTTTTGGGTAGTTAAACCTAATAGAAAGAGTTCAGGTTTTGGTTCTACCACTCCAGTGGTTCTCAATCTTTCTAATGCCGCGACCCCATAATACAGTTCCCCATGTTGTGGTGACCCCCAACCACTTATACATCACCGGGTGCCAGGGGCGTGGCCAAAGAAAAGGGGGAAAAATGATGGACAGCCTTGTTTGGCAACCCCCGTGAAATGGTCGTTGGACCCCAAATGGGGTCCTGACCCACAGGTTGAGAATCACTGTAACCACTCAGCCAGCATGCTTTTAAGTGTGTGGTCTTCAGCTCCCCCGCACTAGCCTTCTGGGAGTTGTAGTCCACCCATCTTCAAACATGCTGGCTGGGGAATTCTGGGAGTGGAAGCCCACCCCTCTTAGACTCCTATGGTTGGGTTGGGAAAGAAGCCCCCGCCCCAGTCTCAGCTGGCCAGGGCTACTCAGACCCAGAATCCCCTCCCTAACCCTGGGCAGCCAAGCCTGAGGAGGCGCATCCCCTCCTCCCGGGCGCCTTGGGACCCCAGCAAAGCCGGTCGGGGCGAGGGAGGCTGACACCCTGGCCGGCCGGGGAGGCAGCCACGTGCCTGATGCGCAAAAGGAGGCGGCGCTGCGGTCGCCCAGCCCGGCTCAGTCCGTCTCCCGGAGCCCAGGAGCAGGCAGCCCGGCGAGCGGCGGCGCGGCGCCCGTCCCCGCCCCGAGGGCGAAGCAGGTAGGGGCTCCGCAGCTGGAGGGGAGGGGGCGGCCGGGCGGGGCAGGCGTGGCGAGGCAGCTCACCTGGGCAGCTCACCTGGGCAGCTCACCTGGACCGGCTCGGGCAAGCTGGGGAGGCGGGGCGGGGGGGGGGGAAATCACGCAACCCGCCCGTCCAGGCTCCCGCAAAGGGGTTGGGGGCTGCTCGGTCGCCCCCCTCCCTCCCCGCGCCCAGGGGCGCTTCCAGCCGGGGCGCCCTTGGAGGCAGCCGGCATCCAAGCGAGGCTGCAAAGATGCTCAAGTCGCGCAGCCGCCGGGCGAGCTCTCCCCCCACCCTTCGCTTGCGGGGCGCCCCCGGCCCTTGGATGCGGGAGGGGGGACAGTGGGAAGCCCCCCCCTCCCCTGCAGCCTCGCCCCCTTTCCCCCCTCCCTTCTTCCATCGCTTCCTCCTCCCAGACGACCCTCCCTTCCCCCCCTCCCCCCCTATCTCGCAGGACCCTTCACCGCTGGATCTTCCCTCTGGATCTTTCCACGGGATTAGGAACCCCCCCACCCTCTTCTCTCCCCCCCCCGCAATTTTCTTTCTTTCCCAATTCTGCCCCTGGCTACCGCCTGGCTTCTATTTTAATTGGCCAATCCGATTTTTTGGGTGGGGGGGGGAGGGGGAGAGGTTTCTATTTCTGTTTAGATCTCTCTCTCTCTCTCCATATATACATATATACATACACACACACACATATACATATATACATATATATTTCTAAAATTTGGATTGCTAGCAAAGAATTAAGGGAGAACTGGAATAGCTATTTCGTACTCTCTCTATATGTATATACATCTATGGTATGAATAAAATACGAACACCAGGAGAATATAAATATAAAAACCCATTTAAGTCATCGTTGTTTACTGGCTCCTTAGCCCTGATGATGTTTGGAGTTTCCAAACGAAAGCTTGGCAGCTTTTAGTAAAGTATATTTTTATATTTATATTCTCCTGGTGTTCGTATTTTATTCGTACCATAGACATGCCCAGGAGTCATATTTTTATGCAAATTTTCCAGCATATACATCTATATACATACATATATATATATATGTATATATACATATATACAGCTATATACATACACTCTCCAGCCAGACCTTATTCAATTTGCAGCCTCCTTGCAGCACCTGTTTTGGGGGGAAAAACCAGGAGTTGGTTGATTTTGGAGTGGACAGATGCCCTCGGCTTTTGCTTTGGAAAGAGGCAACAGAAATTCGTAAAATTGTTCACTTTTGTGCAGTTATGTAACTCAAACAGTCAACACTCCCTAGAGAGACACAAACACACACACACACACACACACACACATTTGTGTGTCTAGACATAAAGAGAAAAAGAGAGAGATAACTAATTTTTATTGCTCTATTTTTAAGTTCATCTCCCACTATTGCACAAAGCCTAACATTCCATCAATAAATAAAATGCCACCAGTAAAGACAGATTTGATGGGGTTCTGATCCTTGAGGAATCCATGGCAGAGATTCCAGTGGATCTCTTTGGAGCCCCCTTGCCGCAGATTCTGCTTCTCCCTCCTCAGAATAAGAAAGATGCAACGTTATTTTTTTTTTTTTTTGGCAAAACCGACATTCTTTGTGCTTCGGTAGCCAAATCCAAATCCACTCCTTTCCAACCTTCGCATTAATGACCTATTAATGAAGCTCCAAGTTTAAGAATTGTGCTTACATTAAAAATGGGAGTTGAGCCAGATGCTCCTTTGATGCTCTCCAAATAAATTTGCTTTTAAATATGTCTATGCAGTGGCGATGAGAAATAAAAGATAAATTGAATTTGCTGTTAATTTCAAGCTGTACTGGCTCAGAATAAAATTGCTGGGGATTCCTAAAACTAAACCAGGGAGCTTATTTCTCTCCTAGTATGAGAGCCTGTTTTCCTGGTGTTTGGATTTCAAGCTTTGACAGCTTTTGAGTGCCTCTCTAGGGAGACTGGGAGAATAATGAGTGGGGGACATGGACTAGGAAATTGCTGGTATGAGTGATGGGTAATTCCCCAGCCTTCATTTGTTTCTCAGGCACTAAAATCCATAAAATAAAAATAATAAAATTAAAATTAAAATAAAATATCTGCAGATTCTCAATCCTCCACGTCATAGTTATCCCAAAGGTCCTTTTTCACGCGGCGTCTGGACTTTCTTGTTTTTCTTTGAAGATGTTGAAGGAGCTGAAGGAGCTTCTTGGATGAGAAGCGAAACATCTTCAAAGAAAAACAAGAAAGTCCAGTTGCCTCGTGAAAAAGGACCTTTGGGAATAAAATAATAAAATAAAATAAAATTACAGTTAAAATGTTCTTGCAAGCGGCTCAGTGCCAGTTGGAGGACTTTTGCTCTGAATATCTCCCCAAATAGGTAATTTGAATTAAGTGCCTGTGGGTTCTAGTGTGAAACAACTGAATTCTGCTCTGGTGGATAGAAATCCTCGTTTTAAAAAACTAAAAACTAGAAATGGGGAGGTGGCTAGTTGGGAAAGGAAGTATCTTGAGCAGGGGTCGCCAACCTCTGGGCTGGTACCGGTCCATGGCTTGTTGAGACTCGGCCGCACTAGCAGAGGGCGAGTGAGCGAAGCTTTACCTGCATACGCATGGGATCTAGATTGTGCATGAAACCATTCCCCCCCCCCCCCCCCGACCACCAATCCATGGAAAAATTGTCTTCCACAAAACCGATTCCTGGTGCCAGAAAAGTTGGGGACTGCTGATTCCTCTAAATCAGTGTTTCTCAACCTTGACAATTTTAAGGCATGTGGACTTCAACTCCCAGAATTCCACAGCCAGCAATGCTGGCTGTGGAATTCTGGGAGTTGAAATCCACATGCCTTAAAATTGTCAAGGTTGAGAAACACTGCTCTAAGTTAAGGGAATAGAGTAGTGTTTCTCAACCTTGGCAGCTTGTAGACATGTGGACTTCAACTCCCAGAATTCCCCAGCCAGGGGAATTCTGGGAGTTGAAGTCCACATAACCTCAAGCTGCCAAAGTTGAGAACCACTGCAATAGAAAGACACTACTGCTGATTTGTTTTGCAACTGGCCATTTAAGTAATTGAAAATTGATGGGCCAGGAACCTCTTGTGTACTGCAGGCAGATCGAGGCCCTTAGGCATCCAGTTGCTGACTCCCGTCCTAACTAGATACAATTATCAGGACTTTGATGAGTTTGCAGAGCTCCAGTTTTGTTCCCAAGAGAACCCCTAAGATAGACTGGGCCAAACACACGTCTAAATGACGGAGAACCGGTGCCAGGAAATATCAGGTGGTGTCAGCCTTTAGTGGGCTCGCTGGGGGTTCCCAGGGAGACACTTGAACCCTGCCTGCATTTAATCACCCATCCTGAAGCCAGCTTTCCAGCAGCCCCAGTGAAATGGGTGGGTTTTGTCTGAGGACCACTCTGATAAGCTCTAACTGAACAGGCCTGGAAAATGTGGTGAAAAAAATAAATAAAGATATAAAGCCCGTTGCTTTCATGAGGAATGTTTGCTTCGGTGCAAACTCAGTTGTGACTAATAGTAGAAAGTAAAGAATAGATTATAAAGTCTTCAGATTATATAGGTGGCCCTTGACTAACAGCCACAAATGAGACTAGGATCTCTGTTGCTAAGCCAGGTATTGTTAAAGTGAGTCACATCTGATTGTACAAACTGTTTTGCCACAGTTGTTAAGCAAATCTCTGCAGTTCTTAAGTGAATCACATGGTTTTTAAAACAAATGATATAGGGTTTACTGCCTGAGCAGTGGGTTGGACAAAAGACCTCCAAGGTCCCTTCCATCATCATCATCATCATCATCATTATTATTATTATTAAATCTGGCTTCCTTTGCTGACTTAGCTTGTCGGAAGCCAGTTGGGAAGGTCACAAATGCCAATGATTTGATCATGGGAGGGTTGCAACTGTGGTAAATACATGCCAGTTGCCAGGTATTAGTATTCTTTATACCAGTGGTTCTCCACCTGTGGGTCGGGACCCCATTTGGGGTCGAATGACCATTTCACGGGGGTCGCCAAACCATGCTGTCCGCCATTTTTTTCCCTTTTCCCTAGCTGTCCTAATCCCTCTTATTGGTGGCCACACCCACTTGGGGGTCACCACAACATGGGGAACTGTATTATGGGGTCACGGCATTAGAAAGGTTGAGAATCACTGCTTTATACCACCTTGGGAAAGCCACACTTGGAATTCTGCGTCCACGTCTGGTCACCATAATATTAAAAGGATATTGAGCCTCTGGAAAGAGTGAAGAGAAGAGCAGTAAAGATGGTTAGGGAGCTGGAGGCTAAAACATACGAAGAACAGTTGCAGGAATTGGATATTGTCTAGTCTAGTGAAAAGAAGAACTGGGGGGGGTCAATGATAACCCTCTCCCAATATTTGAGGGGCTGTCAGAGAAAAGAGAGGGTCAAGCTATTCTCCAAAGCATCTGAAGGCAGGACAAGAAGCAACGGATGGGAACACATGAAGTTCTAGTACTTCTTTATAATGCCTTGGTAGGGCCATGCTTGGAATGCTGCATCCAGTTCTGGTTACCATATTATAAAAAAGATGTTGAGACTCTAGACAGGGTGCAGAGAAGAGCAACAAAGAGGATCAGGGGAATGGAGGCTGAAATGCATGAAGAATGGTTGCAGGAATTGATCAATGGAGATTCATCCAGGTCATGATTGTCTCAAAGCTGCTTTTTCAAGAGGCAACTGGATTGTCTTATTTTTCTCATCCAAGAAGCTTCTTCAGCTCAGTTACCTCTTGAAAAACCACCTTTGGATTGCTGGAACTGGGTAGATCTACTTTAATGAAAAGAAGGGCCAGGAGTGACATGATAGCAGTCTGAGGGGCTGCCATAAAGAAGAGGGGTCAACATCTTCTCCAAAGCATCACAAGGCAGGATAGGAAGCAACAGATGAAAACTAATCAAGGAGAGAAGCAACCTAGAACTGAGAATGAATCATTGTCGCAGCTAGCATTTTGATTGGTCAAGGCACAAAAGTGATAGCTTAATTTTATGAGATACGCAAATCAAGATAGATTCTTATTTGGTGCTTTATTATTATCCATGGTTCTTAATATTCATTCTTAATCTAACAATGATTCTTCTCATGTGGTATACAATACAAGTAGTCCTCGATTTACGACTACAGTTGGGACCAGAATTTTAGTTGCTAAGCAAGGCAGTGGTTAAGGGAGCTGCACCTGATTTTACACTCTTTTTGCCACTGTTATTTAGTAAATCACTGCAGTTGTTAAGTGAATCATGCGGTCATTAAGCAAATCCACCTTTCCCTATTGTCTTTGCTGGTTGGAAGCCAGCTGGGAAGGACACAAATAGGTGATCATGTGATCCCAGGTTGTTGCAACTGTTGTAAAGGAACATCGGTTGCTAAGTGCCCGAATTGTGATCACGTAACCATGGGGACATTGTAGGTGTGAGAACCAGCCATAAATTCTTTTTTTCAATGCCATTGTAACTTCGCACAATCATTAACTTCAGTCGTTGTAAACTGAAAACTACCTGTATATTTAATCTCTACGCTTACTTAATGATCAAACTGCCGGCCCAAACGGGCTGGATGAGTCATGGCGAAACTGCGCCCCCCACCCCATTGCCGGCAATGGGACAAAGTTGTGATACGTCATGACATGTCACGTGACGTTGCGAGTTTGATACCCCTGATCTATGAGAAAGCGGTATTGTCCATGACATTTTTAAATCCCTGGTTTGTTCGTGTCAATTTTTCCAGTTCCCTTTTGTATTTGCTTAGATTTTTTTCCTTTGGATTTGGCTAGTCTAGAGAAAAGAAGAAATAGGGATGACATGATAGCAGTGTTCCAGTATTTGAGGGGCTGCCCCAAAGAAGAGGGGGGTCAAGCTATTCTCCAAAGCACCTGAAGGCAGGACAAGAAGCAACAGATGGAAACTAATCAAGGAGAGAAGCAACCTGGAACTAAGGAGAAATTTCCTGACAATGCAAACAATTAACCAGTGGAACAACCTGCCTCCAGAAATCATGGGTGCTCCATCATTGGAGATTTTAAGAAGAGACTGGACAGTCACTTGTCTGAAATGGTAGAGGTTCTCCTGCTTGAGTAGGGGGCTGGACTAGAAGACCTCCAAGGTCCCTTCCATCACTATTCTGATTCTGATTTTTTTTAAAGAAGGACTAAAATGGTTACAAATAGTCCTCAATTTAGAACCATTCATTTAGTGACTGAGGTTACAATGGCACTGAAAACAGTAACGGAATGATTGTCACACGGCCCGTTCAACATCCCCAGGGTCACATGATCAAAATTCGGACGCTTGGCAACTGACTCATACTTAGGACGGTTGCAGTGTCCTGGGATCACACGATCCCCTTTTGCGATCTGCTGACAAGCATCGTCAGTGGGGAAGGTTCATTTAACAACCGTGTGACTAACTTAACAACTGCAGTGCTTCACTTAACAACTGGGGCAAGAAAGGCCGTAAAATGGGGCGAAACTCCCTTAACAACTGTCTTGCTTGGCAACGGAGATTTCGGGCTCAGTTGTGGTTATAAGACGAGGACTACCGTGTACCTGTGCAACTGCTGAGTGCTTGGTTCTGTTGTGCCTATTAATTCGCATCCAGTTCCCACAAATCCATAATCTAAATTTGAATCGCATCCTGTTTGGCTGCTTTTTTTCTTCTCCTAATTGAAAATACTGTTTCCTTGAAGGATGACCAGGTTGCCTTAAAACAGTGGTTCTCGGCCTGTGGGTCGGGACCCCATTTGGGGTCGAACGACCATTTCACGGGGGTCGCCAAACAACGCAGTCCGCCATTTTTTTCCCCCTTTTCCTTAGCTGTGCTACTCCCTTTTATTCTATTGGCTTTTGAAAGCCAATAGGAGAGACTCTCTTGAATAGAGTCTAATTCTATTGGCTTTCAAAAGCCAATAGGAATTGTCCAGGCTTTCTCTGCCCTGCTGAGCCCGCCAAAAGCCCCATTCTGCAAACGGTGCTGCACCAGTTGTAGTCCTCGACTTCCGACCGGTTGAGTAGTCCTCGACTTAGGACCGGTTGGGGGTTGCAGCATTAAAAAGGTTGAGAACCACTGCCTTAAAATGAATCTGACTTACGTTTCTTGACTCTTCAAAAGGGACCTTCTGAGGTCATCCAGTCTAACCCCTCCTGCAGTGGCCCGAAAGCTCTTTCCTTCCGGGAGTGATAAATCAAGGCCTACTTGTACATCTCTGGACCCTAGAAAATCTCTGTCCCACCACACCATTGTCTTCCTCTCTTCCTCTTTTGCAGGTCTCAAAAGCCACCCTTGCGATGTCTGCCTCCCCTCCCATCTCCGCCTTCTGACGGCCTCCCTCCCCCCCCCCCCGGCCAGGCCGCCATCACGACCGCCCTCACCATGGTGCACACGGAAGGCAGCGCCCTGCTGAAAGCTGTCTGGCAGGGCAAATTCCGGCTGACCCGCCTCTTGCTGGAAGGCGGGGCTTACATCAACGAGGGCAACGCCCAGGGTGAGACGCCGCTCATTGCCGCCTGCGTGGCCTCCTACGAGGACCCCCAGAACAAGCCCCGCATGGTGAGGTACCTGCTGGAGAGCGGAGCTGACCCCAACAGTCCTGACAAGACGGGCAAGTCTGCCTTGATGCATGCGTGTGCGGAAGGCGCCGGGGCCGAGGTGGCCACCGTCCTGCTCAATCACGGGGCGGACCCCAGCGCCAAGGATTATTCGGGCGCCTCGGCGTTGGTGTACGCCATCAACAAAGGGGACCGGGCGACCTTGCAGGTGCTTCTGGATGCCTGCAAAGCCAAGGGCAAGGAGGTTATCATCATCACCACCGACACCTCCCCTTCGGGAACCAAGAAGACCAAGCAGTACCTCAACTCCCCGCCTTCTCCCGGCGTGGAGGACAAGCCCCCCCTGCCCGCCCTGTGCATGTCCCCTTCCGACATTGAGGTCCGCACCTCCCAGTCTCCCGGGGCCAGCGAGAAGGAAGAGGAACGGGACGTTTTCAACTTCAGCTTGGCCACCCGACTCAGCTGCTCGCCCCATACCAAGGGGAAGGAGACGGAGGAGAAGGGCTCCTCGGGGCTGCTCCCCAAAAGTCAGCCCAAGCAGCTGAAGAGACTGAACTCTGAGCCGTGGGGTTTGGTGGCCCCCTCGGTCTTGGCCGCTTCGTATCAGGACAAAGCCCGGAGCCCAGAAGACCGGGTACGGATTGAGATGAATGGCTTGAGCCTCGCCAAAAGGCCTCCACTGTCTCGGCGACACAGCGTGGAAGGACAGGAGACCTCCTGCTTCAAGATGGGGACCCACCCAGGATCTGGAGATGACGTCTCGGCCTTGGATTCTTCCTGGGCAGAGAAGGTCCAGTTGGGCCACCTTCATCAGACCCTCTCTCGACACAACACAGCCCCAGAAACTCAAGAGGGTCTCCAAGGTCCTAGTCCCAGAAGTGCGGCACATCACAAGTTGACCTGCTTGGAACATTTTGAGTCTGATTCCCTCTGTCCCGAATCCATTCCAGGTTCTCCAGATTCTGGCCGGGTTTCACTGGAGAGGAAGCGGTACAATGCCTCCCCTTTGACCTTGCCCACCAGCTCCTCCCGGGAAAGTCTAGAGAGCATCCCCAATGCCGTCTCCCCGATGACCATTCGGCGTAGGACCCCAGGCCTCTTGGAGCGAAGAGGCTCCGGGACGTTCCTCCTCGACCACATCGCCCACACCCGCCCGGGGTTCCTGCCCCCTCTGCACTTCAACCCTCATCCTCCCCTCCGCGACATTCGAGCCAATGGGAAGCCCCCTTCCCCAGCCCACAAGGGGCTGATCCCCATGGCTCCCTCGTCCCCGAAGACCAAGCGGCTCCTCCGAAGACACTCCATGCAAACGGAGCAGATGAAGCAGCTGGTCAGTTTTCAGAGCCTGATTGCGCAAGGCGACTCGGTGGCCACCTAAAACGGGCAACCCCCAGAAACCAGAATCAACCAGAATCTTTGTCTTTGGCCTAGTCAAAGTTTAGAGGGCCCAGCCTGTCTTCATAGTTGGGTTTCCATTGTCTTCCTCCCTTCTCTTGTTTGGTGTCCTACGTTGTAGCGGCCGTATTTAGAATCCTAACCTAACTTGACTTTCTAAACCTGGAGAGTTGGAACCAGCATTCGGAGATCACCGAAGAGATAGGATCTTGAAAGGGCCAAACAATTCACAATTGCTGTCCAGTGGCTACAACTCCGAGGAAACTCACCCATCTCTGGTCAGATTTTGGGACAGGAAGATCTGCAACAAAATATTGACCATGAAAATAGGAGATTGTTGATATCTAGACACCCTTTCTGTGGTTTGGATGCCGAGTTGGAGATGATGAATGCAGAATACACAACAGTAGAGGTTGTTCCTCAAGTGATGGTCCAAGAAGAGGGACCTCTTGGACAACTGGAGGGATTTTTGAGATGAATGACACAAGATAGATTCATGTCTTGTGGTTCTAGGACTTCTTCAGGGATCCATTGGCATCAGGCAAAATTCTTCTGTTTCTCTTTCAGGTCTGCTTTCCAGAAGAAATCTGAGAAAATTAGAGAAATCGCTCGGTTGCAGAGAACCAGGAAGATGTGAAAATGTTCTATACATAGCAAAACCCTCTCTACTTCTCGTCCTCCGGGTCAAATCCGGGGCATTCTGCTTTTTCAGATCAGTAGACCAGTGTTCCTCAACCTTAACGAGATGAAACTGGTGGCAGGCAAGAAAGACGAGGTCCACACCTGAAGGTTCAATTAAGCTGCTTTCTTGCGAAAAGCCAATGCACAGGAATCTTCTCAACTAGCAATCAGCACTTGGTTAGCGTTAGATAAGGGTCAAGGGCACTCCAGGGAGATTGGACTTGGTTTGCTTGTGGCTACGTAGGGATTCTATGCTGATCCCTCTTTTCACTCCGCTCCTGGGTTCTGCCATTCCTCCTACGACAGTGGTTCTCAACCTGTGGGTCGGGACCCCATTTGGGGTCGAACGACCATTTCTTGGGGGTTGTCAAACAACGCAGTCCGCCATTTTCCCCCCCTTTTCCTTAGCTGTGCTCCTCCCTTTTATTCTATTGGCTTTTGAAAGCCAATAGAATAGACTCTCTTGAATAGAGTCTAATTCTATCGGCTTTCAAAAGCCAATAGGAATTGTCCAGGCTGTCTTTGCCCTGCTGAGCCCGCCAAAAGTCCCATTCTGCAAACGGTGCTGCACCAGTTGAGTAGTCCTCGGCTTACGACCGGTTGAGTAGTCCTCGACTTACAACCGGTTGGGGGTCGCGGCATTAAAAAGGTTGAGAACCACTGTCCTTGGGAGTTGAAGTCCACACAGCTGAAAGTTGCTGAGCTTGAGGAAGACTGCAGTAGATTTACTGGCCCTTTTACTGACCGTTTGGGATTTGTCCTCACCGAGGAGAACTTGAACCAAATATTTTTGTCCTTGGTCACCCCTATTTTTTCCCCGTCTGGATTTTGCCAGGGTTCCATTTCTTCTGACGGGAGTCAGGACTCAGGGTTGGGGGTTCAGGCTGGAGACGGGAGGAACGTCTGCCCATCCTCCAGTTTCTAGGACTGAGCAACTAAAAACCAAGACTTTAATTCTTTTTTTTCCCCCATTACTCCCAGTAGGAAAGTTTTGAGTGACTATCTTAAATTTTCTGGAGAAGAATTTGAGACTTTCAGGGTTATTTCTGACCCAAGCATGGATTATTTTGGTCTTCCGGATGCTTTTGAACTTAACTTCGACTCTCTCTAAATTGTCACGTCAGCAAGAACCTCACACGGACCTCACCGTTTCGATGACGAGGTCAAAATATTTCTAAAAATGTGCTTTCCAGGATGTAGGCTCGTCTTTCTGGATGAAAACTAGACACAGCTTCCTTCTTTATTTAAATCAGGAAGTAGGTGGATTCCGTAATCTGTTCCCAGAACTGTGGGTGAGAACAATTCCAGGGAGATGGATGGCCAGTTTAAAATGGTTCTCTGGATCTTATATTTATTTATTTATTTTATTTTTATTTTTTTCCACCTGGACTGTCAAGACTCAGGGATGGCACCCTGATTTTGATGTCCCAGAAGGACTTGCTGGATGTCTTCATCTCTCCTGGCTGTTGTCCCTTCAAAGGGGACCTTGGCGTTTCCAATTTGGCAGCTCCTATCCTCAACCTTCCTGTTAGCTGAGGATCTTCTGCTGCTCTCCAGAATTATATTCAAACCTTATTCCTTATTCCATTTTGTCAGAGCAGTGTTTTTCAAACATGGCCCTTTTAAGACAGGTGGTCTTCAACTCCCAGAATTCCACAGCCAGCTATAGAATTCTGGGAGTTGAAGTCCACCCGTCTTAAAGGGGCCAAGTTTAAAAAAAACCACAGTGTTATCCATTTCTAAAATTTAGGTATTTCCACCCAGCTTCCTTGTGCCCGCATCTCTGGCCAAATAGAGGTTCCTTCTGCAGGTAGTCCTCAACTTATGACCACAATTGAGCCCAAAACGTCTGTTGTTAAGCGAGACGTTTGTTAAGTGAATTTTGCCCCATTTTATGATCAGCTGTTAAGTGAATCACTGCAGTTGATCAGTTAGTAACCCAGTTGTTAAGTGAATCTGGGTCCCCCGTTGACTTTGCTGGTCAGAAGGTCGTAAAAGGGGATCACATGACCCCGGGAGAGACTGCAACCGTCATAAATACGAGACAGTTGCCAAGCATCTGACTTTTCATCACATGACCACGGGGGATGCTGCAACAGTCGTAAGTGTGAAAAAGGGTCATAAGTCACTTAATCAGTGCCGTTGTAATTTTAAACGGTCACTAAAAGAACTGTTGTAAGTTGAGGACTAATTGTAAGTCATCCATGCCTGAAAGAGGCTTGGTTGTCTTTGGTGCCCCCTGGCAATGTGGTGAGCTTGGATCTGGCCTGTTTGTTCCAAGCAATAGAACTCAGAAACGGCCTCGAAGCCTCCCGTCCATCTTCTGCTCCGTCCGAGCCCTCTCCTGCGTGCAGAAACCGCTCTCTCGATGGAGGGAGGTGTGTGTCATCAAACAGACCCTATTGAGATATCTACCCCAACCTCCTTTACCAAAACGTGACACAAATGCGCCCTTCACAGCACTCAGATTTGGGAATGGATGGGGCAATTTTTGGGCTACTTCACGGTGGCCGGCAGGAGGAACCTCTCCTCATTTGCGTTGCCATTTTTAAACAATGAAAGTTGGTACAATTGGCTTCTCCCCTACTCAATCACCTTTGTGGACAACCCCCCCCCCCGACCCATAAATTATTGGCTAGCCCACTCTTGACTTGCCTTTCACAGAATAGAATACAGAATCACCTGCTCTTACAGTCATGGGTTCTGTCTTAAGGACATTCCTGCACAAATGCTGCACTTTCCGCTTCTGCAGCCCACTACGTGGGATAGGTGGTCCTCCACTTATGGCCACAATGGGGACTGTCGCTAAGTGATTTGCACCTTTTTGCCACAGTTAAGCGAATCATGCAGCCGTTAAGCGAATCTGTCTTCCCCCAGTCTTCAATGTATCACAGTTGGGATTGAAACTTCCATAGCTAGGCGATGCGGTCTTTTAAGTCGCCCCAATTTTATGATCTCTTTTGCCACTGTGTTAAGCAAGTCCGGAGTCCCTCATGGAATTTATTTGTCAAAGGGCCCTGGGAAGGTGGAAAACGTTGATCACATGACCCCAGGACACTGCAACGGTTGTAAACACAACCTGGTTGCCAAGTGGTCAAATTTTGATCATGGGATCACAGGGATATTGTGACGATCATAAATGCAAGGGTCGGTCACATGTCACATTTTTCAGTACCATTGTAACTTGCAACAAATATTAAATCGAAGACTACCTGTATTCCAATTTTTGCCCATGTAGCCTTCCAAAAACTGTCTGGCAAATTTTAAGACAGGGTCCAGTTTGTCCGTGCCACATCTGGATGGATGAAGTTACCTGCAAATCATACTTCCTTAAACCTCGCCTTTTCGGTTCTGGATGGATTATGGGGCTGGGGCTGCATACTGTAGTTGTGGATGATAAAATCTGGATTAAAAATCTAGAATTAAATTTAGAACTGCCAACTAGAAAGTTGGTGAGCCTTCAAGGGCATCAGGATCTACAACTAAGCTCTGGCAAGAGAATGTAAGGTGTGTATTTTCAACTACGCAATCTCCCCTTTCCATGGTATGGTTTGCAGAAATGTGACAGGTGCCGAGGACATTTTTTCTACTTTGAGCCTCTCCAGATGTTTCTTCCAGTCCTGCTGTCCTGACTCAGCATCATCTGTCCAATAGACAATCCTCTATGACCTGAACAGATGCTTCCTTAACAGCGTCACTCTGGTTTTCTTTTGCACTTGTTTCTCCTCTTCCAGTTGTGGTTTAAGCACAATGTTGCCCCTCGTGGCCAAACGCACAATTTCTTGGGAGGGATATGTGACCTCTTGCAGTTCTTCTGTGCCAAGTCCAATACGGACCAATAGAAGTAGATAGATATTGAAATAATATATACAAATGCTGAACAAAAGAACAATGGTGTTTCTGTCTTTGTGGATGAGTGTGTGTTTGTGAGAAAGAGATGGCAGCAGTGGGGGTTCACTAATAACTTAAAAGACATGTTAGCACAATGGGTGCCGGCCTTCCCAGGTAGACCAGACAGGAAACACAACCAGACAAGCTAATCTTATTTTATTGTAAAGCTACATTAACAGGATTTCGCAAGTCTGAAAATACAAATCTCCCACCGTTTTATAGCCTTGGGAAACTAAAGAAGGTCCCTTTTGAAAGCCTCTTTCTGTACCTGTTATGCAGCTGAGGATTGCTCAGTCTCTTATCCAACTGTTCCCTAAAGCTATAAGAATCTTGTAAATCTGAAGGTACAAATCGCCCTGTCTCTTTTACGGCCTGAGAAACTAAGGAGAGTCCCTTTTGAGAACCTCTTTCTCTTCCCATTATGCAACTGAGGGCTGGGCAGACTCTTATCCAACTGTTCCCTAAAGCTACATAAAGTCTTTCAAGTTTGAAAGTACAAATCTCCCACCATCTCTTTTATAGCAACAAAGATGATTAGGGGACTGGAGGCTAAAACACATAAGGAACGTTTGCTAGAATTGGGTATGTCTAGTTTAACGAAGAGAAGGACAAGGGGGGACATGATAGCAGTCTTCCAGTATCTCAGGGGCTGCCCCAAAGAAGAGGGAGTCAAGCTATTTTCCAAAGCGCCTGAAGGCAGGTTAAGAAGCAACAGATGGAACTTAATCAAGGAGAGAAGCAACCTAGAACTATGGAGAAACTTCCTGACAGTGAGAACAATTAATCAGTGGAACAGCCTGCCTCCAGAAGCAGTAAATGCTCCAACACTGGAATTTTCTAAGAAGAGACTGGACAGCCATTTGTCCGAAATGGTGTAGGGTTTCCTGCCTGAGCAGGGGGTTGGACTAGATGACCTCCAAGGTCCCTTCCAACTTTACTCCTCCTCCTCCTCCTACTACTACTACTACTATTATTATTATAGTCTGATAAATCAGGAAGGGTCCCTTCTAAGTCTCTTTCTCCTTCCATTATACAGCTCTGGCTAAACAACCTCTTATCTGACTGTCCCCTAAAACTACCATACAGAATTTTGCAAGTCTGAAAGTACAAATCTCCCGCCGTCTCTTTGACCGTCTTAGGAAGCTAAGGAGGGTTTCTTCAGAGCCTCTTTTTCAATCTATCATGCAGCTGGGGGCGAAGCTGTCTCTTATCTATCAATTCCTTTGGAAGCATCTTTCCGCTCCGTCTCTTGGGGTCTTTTCCACATAAGGTTGCACCATGTGACACTTTGTGTTTCGTTCTTGGAACAAATTTGTAATTTTGAATTCATGTTGTAGATCAGGGGTAGTCAACCTTGGCTCTTTTATGACTCGTGGACTTCAACTCCCAGAATTCCTGAGCCAACTGGCTCAGGAATTCTGGGAGTTGAAGTCCACGAGTCATAAAAGAGCCAAGGTTGACTACCCCTGTTGTAGATACTCTCATGATATGGCTGCCTTGGGAGATTGGCTCGTTCAAAAAATAATGCTACCATGATTCTTCCCTACTACCACAACTTAGGTTTTTACCTTTTTCTGGACACTAGACCAGCATGTTCCATGTTGCTGCAAGATTCCAGGTTCCTCCTGGAAGAAGCAACTTCAGAAGAGTTTGTTGTTGGATCAGCATAGAGGAAGGAAGTTATGGGCTCCATCTTCCTTGGACTCACTGTCTGTCTGTGGTCAAGTGGAAAAGAATCACTGCTGTGCCCATTATGTGTTTTGTAAGCATTAGGAGCACTGTTTCAGATGCACATGGTCACTCCCACCAACACTGACAAGGCAAGCCACTAGAACAGGGGTCCCCAACCTGTGGGCCGTGGCCTACTACCAGGCCATGGCCTATTGGCCACCGGACTGTGTGAGTGGCTGGCTGGTGCATGTGTGCATGCAGGTGTGTACAGCCCTACTTGCATAAGCGTCACCACAAATATTGTGGCTGTTGGAGGCCCCATTTGTGCGAGCGTCGCAGGCATTGGCAGCACACAAGCAACCAAAAGGTTGGGAAACTGCACTAGAATATAAAATGAGAGCAAACCCCATTCCCTACTGTCACTGATGACATTACTTAGTTGGGTAATGAAACGTCTGCAAGAAAAACACCAAGCTCAGAGAACATCAAGGACCCCACGGCCACATTTCTCCTCCTCCTCAGCTCCCTTTGAGCACTCATGGGGTTCCTAGTTGGGTAAAGAAACAACTAAACTCAGCCTTAAGGACCCCACAGTTCAAGCCTGAGCTATAGATATTCTTGTCTGTTACTACGTAGTCAATCGGGAGATACGTCCTCTCTGTTCCTTATGAATTTACACTTCGTTGTAAGCTCAGTCATAGGATGTTTAGTGTTTTCCAAACTTGGAACTTTAAGATGGGTGGACTTCATAGCTGGCTGGGGAATTCTGGGAGTTGAAGTCCAGACATCTTAAAAGTTGTTAAGGTTGCGAAACCCTGGTCCAGACAATGAACACCAGTTCTATCTTAGATTAGATCAGGGCTTTTTTTCTTATAGAATGCCCAGAATGGAGTTCCGGCAACTGTTTTATTTATTTATGAGACTTATATACCGCTTTAAGTGCAAGCACTCTCTAAGCGGTGTACACCAGTAAGCAATGTATATATATATTTACATTGCCCCCAACAATCTGGGTCCTCATTTTACCTACCCGGAAGGATGGAAGGCTGAGTCAACCTTGAGCCGGTGAGATTTGAACCGCTGACCTGCTGAACACAGTCAGCTAAAGTGGCCTGCAGTACTGCACTCTGACTGCTGCGCCACCTCAGCTTTTGGATGGAACCTTGTAGGGTAGGAAAGGCGGGTTGTATGTGTGTGAGTTCCGGCACTTTTTTTTTTTTTTTTTTTTTTAGAAAAACACTGCAGAACCTTGCAAGACTGAAATTATTTTTCAGTTGCTTCCCACGGCCCTTTTCTTTCTTTTACATCCCAGTTGTCTTTCTTCCTCCTGTCCCCTGAGACGATTCCCACATGTCATCTGACCTCATTTGAGACTCGTGAGGAAACGATGCTCCTGGCACGATGCTCCTGGCACTAACAGCTCATCTCAAAGGCCTTAAC